>NW_027281118.1:5000-152500 GCF_046629955.1 Centroberyx affinis | reverse complement strand
AGGTTTGAAGGCCAATACCTATATTTTTGGATTTAAGCTGCTGAAAACTGATATTTTGCATACATTTTTTTACGCTATATATTCCACTTTGAGTATTTTGATGTCAAAACATTCCCCAAACTTACAAGGATCCAGTGTTTCCCTGAGAATTTAATTGTTTACAAGCTGGAAAAGTCTCTGAAACAGCATTTAGACCATCATGGGACACTAAAACTCTCCACTGAAAGTCATGCAAACTAACAGACTGACACCCCCGAACCTGTTGAGTAAAATCATATCATTGCCTCCATAATATTGGCATATTATGCAACACTGACTGGCCCATATCTGATGTTTGTTGATAGTTCAATATTGGCAAAAACGTATATATTGACCAACCAATATAGTGGTCTAACCCTAATGTCTTGTATCACTACAGTATCTCTCTGTGCATTGTGGGCTGCATAATTTCTTCTTCTTTTTCTTATTCTGCTGATTTCACAAACTGAATTTCCTTGCCGATGAACCAGTAAATCTCCGTACTCTAACTGTGTGTTATACCCCGTCTTCGTCCTTCAGGAGTCGGCCCTGGCCCACGTCGAGCTGCCCACCACGGTGGAAACGGTGGAAGCCGCCATAAAGAAACACAAGGACTTCACCACCACCATGGAGCTGAACCTGCACCGGATCAAGGCCGTCATCGAGGCCGGGGAGAGCCTGATCAGCCAGAGCAACATCTACTCCGAACGCATCAGGGAGCGGGTCGACACGCTCGCCAACAGGTACGGGGCACATGTAGAAAACACACAGAAATGGTATGAGTTGGATCAAACACTAACTTGAGGCCAGGGCTTTGCATCGGAAAAATTTGGATTCATCAGAAAGTATTGAAAAGTATGACAAAGCTTCAAAAAGCTTCAAAATGTTGGATTCAAATTCAAATTTTCTCCTACTTTGTGGATATTTTTTCATTGAGGACATCTATTGAGAACAGTCTGGGCCTGTTTTTTAGAAGAGCAAATGTCATGAAGAAAGAATTTACACTGTCACATAATGAAATATGCTTTCATTTAACACAGAGGTGATGAAATAAGTAAAAAGTATCGCATTTGAACTGTCATCGAAAGTATCAGAGCCTTTAGCAGTAGTGGAATATTTCGATATCCAGCTCTACAAAAGGTTATGCATGTATAAGTATGTGTACAGTAAGGTCACTTCTGTTTACAAGGGCCCTTACAGTGACACATTGTGAACAGGATTTGTAAAATAAATCACCAATTGAATTGAACTGAATTGAAGAGAAAGAAGAGACGAAAAGTAACTGAGACAGGAAAGTGTTTGATTCTTTGATTTGGTCAAACGGCATCGCGCTTCAAAACAAAAGAAGCATTAGTTCTTTTTAGCTGTCACTGTGTCATGATTTCTGTCATTGATTACATGTTTTTTTATTATTATTATATGTATTTCAAACAGTTATGGGTATTGGAAAATAGGCCTGTGCGATAGTACGATTATCTTGACCAAAATTATCTCCATTTACGATATTATCCTGATAATTATTAAAAAGGTTAAACATTTTAAAACAGTACTGTAATATGCTTCACTTACTTAAAAACGAATTTATCCTTTCAATCATAAGATATTACTTTTTTTCTTAAAACAAAATTATAAAATGCTGGTTTAGCTAAATTGGGAAGGATAGTTTTAAACAACTCAAATAAAAATCCAAAAAAATAAAGTAAAATGAGTGTCAAGGTGCTGCTGATCTGCATCCATTTCAACTGAGTCAGCAACATGAATATAACAGTTTATTATAGCGGCTCCTTTATGGGGAAAATGAAACATCTTTGATGACAGACGAGAGTCAATTAGTGGCGGTGTCGTAACCGTTATTGTTTTTTACCGCGATATATAGTAATATCGGTTATTGTCCCATCCCTTTTGGAGAATTCATTCAAGGGTTGAAGTCTCTGCTTTGATTCCAAAATGCTGTGTGTGCCCTGATATCTCCAACTATACTGACTGTGTGCAGACAGCAGCAGGAATACAGGAAAGGAGAGGGGGGAACCTAGATCATTAGCACAAACTTAAAAGAAAAACACCAGCATTTTCCTTTAATGCCGACAATCATTTTAAATGTTCATTACTCAACATTTTAAAAATCCAGAAGGTTAAATCCTCTCAGCGGTTGTTATCTTCAAAGTAAAAGGTCTTAAGATCGCTAACAACCTCAATACTATTCAGTAGTTTTATTTTCATGTCACAGAAGGTGTCGTTTTTCCTAAACCTCCTTTTGGGATGAGACTCTGTTTTCTTGTAATAAACAGTAAGCGCTGGTTCTGGCTCTGTGTGCACAATGCACGGAGCTCGCTGTGCGTTGAGCTGATTATACTAAGCAGCTGCCCAAACACAATAGAATAATAATAAAAAGAATAATAGCGGCCAGAGATGACAAAGCCGGAGGGACTGCTGAATATGAATGAAAAAACAAAACACAGCGAACGGAGTCTGGCCTCGCCGAGTCCGACGCTGACACCTGACCATGAAATCTATATGATAGGTGAGCTGGTGGTGTGTGTGTGGTGTGTGTGTGTGTGTGTGGTGGGTGTGTGTGTGTGCGGTGGGGGTTGGGGTGTTTGTGTGGGTATATGGGGGTAGGGTAGGCTAGGGTGTGTATGTGTGTGTGTGTGTGTGTGTTCCCAACAATAGCAATATGGAAAGCCATATGGTTTTTGAATTCAATTAACTTTAATTCAGTTCAATTTATCCCCCAGATACTAAGACATACTTATATCAATGCATTATATACAATTAATACATTATGTCAGGTGCTTTTGATAAACAATATAATCATTGTCTGTGGGTATGTGTAGGCACTGATCATTTTTGGCAAACGTCAACCACTTCCATCTGAGTGCTGCTGTCTGTCTGACACCGGTTCAAAGTGCTGAAAGGTCCAGACTATAATGGCAGTACGGCATTGTTTACATAGTGATTTTGTGGATTGGAGTTTTTTCACTCCAATTTTTCAATTTATTATGTGAGCTTCTGACACCGTGTCAAAATACACGTGACACATAAGGTTTTACATGTATTTTGAGGCTGTAAATGAAGTTGGTGATAACAACTTGGACTAGTTTTTCAAAGTTGCTTACTGTCATAAATCTAAATTTATATTTTTCACTTTAACTCACTACATGTGTCAAGTGTCTTTTTGCTTTAAAGGGGCAATAAGTAATCTATGGTTATTGACAAGACTCTACCACATCTTATGGTGGCCTGTAGTTGACATAACTAATAAAATCCACATAAAAAGGCAGTTGAAAAATCGGTTCCCAATGGGTCAGAGAACATCCAGTAGAATAGGTTGGAAACCATACAATGCACAAAACGAGGTTTAAATGCTATAAATAGTGAATAGTGACACTACAGCAAATAAACCTCTTGTTTTGTGCATTATACGATTTTCCACCTTTTCTATTGGACAAATAATAAAATCACATTGTCACAACAGTGATGAGTAAGCTAGCTAACTAGAGCAATTTCTGTACAGTTTCATCATTTGCCATTTTTGGCTTGAGAATGAAATGTGTTGTGACAGCGGTAGGTTGGGAGTAAAATGGACGGAGAGTTTTTATTCCAAAAACAGAGCACAGGCTGGAAAGTGAGTTTTGAAAGCCAGAAATCTCAGCATTTGTCATTGGCATTGATCAACAACCCCATCTTTTCACATATACTATGGTCATGGTAGCATTTTGTGCTATGGGACAGTATAAACCTTAGTTATTGTACCTTTAAACTAACTCCCCTGTCCCTCCCTCTCTCAGGGGGAACCAGAACAGAGAGCTGGCCCAGCAGTGGCTGGAGAAACTCAACGACCAGTGGGAGCTCCAGAGGTTTCAGCAGGACTGTCACGAGGTACGAGACCCACAGACCCGCTCTGCAGGCTGGTGAAGGCTTGATTCTGAAAGGAGTTTAGCAGCATTTTTCATAGGGAAAGAGGAAAACAGGATGGCAAGCCTTTTGGTTAAAGCATCGATTGTAAAAAAAAAAGTAGTGACGTAGTGAGTGTGACGTCACCCATAGGTTTCTGAAGGGAGAGAAAAGAGAAAAGTTGGGGTCTACGAGCACCGCCATGTTGACATGTTTTGGAGCCGGAGCAGCCAGAGCGAAGCCGGGGGTTTCCCACAGTTTTATAACCGTTATACCCCGTTAATGACGCAATTATTTTGAAAATCGCCATACGGACACATATTAGAAGAAGTGAAGTTAGCTACGGAGACCATAATCTCTTGTCGAAAAAATTTATTGACTTTATATTTTGAGTGAGAAGTCGAGCTGTGGACCCATTGACTTGAATGGAGTTGGAGATTTAGAGTCTTTTTGGAGCCGACCCTAGCAGACATTAAAGGAACTGCAGCTTTCAGCCACTTCCTTACTGGCTTCAAAATTCACCCGATGTTTTGGCCGCTTGGTTTTAAAGCTGCATTAGGCAACTTCGCACTTTGGCGGCCCCAAGTGGCAGCGTGAGGTAACTGTTTGAATTTGTGAAAGGTTGAAGGACTTCATTACCCAGAAATCGTGTACCGTGATGTCAGGCCGCTCTTCTCTGTTTGCAGCCCAAATTTGTGATAAGAAGGGTGTATTTTAGACTTAAAGGATAAGGCTGGTGTTTTTTAATGCATTTCTTACTGTCAACAAATCCTATGAAAATAACAAAATCAGCAATGATTTTGTTTTGCCAACAAGTCTCGTCCATGTAGCCGGTGCCCAATGAAGCCATGTCCCAGCAGCCATAGAACTCCATTGTATTAAAAAAACGGTTAAAAACCCGTCACAGAGCCATGCTGCTGCTCTGCAGCATATTTCATCATCACGGTGCACCGGGCCGGCCGACTTTTTCCTCAAACAACTTAATAAGCCGGCTGTAAACACTTTGCGATCTCAGGAAAGTAGTTCCATAGCACCGAAAATAGTCCCTGGCGTAATGAAGAATTTGTTCCCATTTGAAATTGATTTGGTAATAACTACAACAGCCTGACTTTTCGTGGTAACAGTTAGAGATTTTTAAAATTGAAACTATGTCTTTGTGATCTGTATTTAAAGGTTTTTAGCTTACAATTGGAGCCAATGACTTCCGGGTTGACGGCTGAAAACGGTATGTGGGAAGTCAGAACGTAACGGGAGTAGAGCAAACGCATTGTTGATTTTGTTATTTTCATAGGATTTGTTGACGGTAAGCAATGCATTGAAAAACACCGGCCTTATCCTTTAAATGAAAGTGTAAATGTTTCCCACGTCTGCTCCCATAAGATTTTGCCACCTCGGCATATACAGTAATTGGCCGTTATTGGCCAGCTGTCACAAATTAATTGGAAAATCTCTAACCGGCCCCAAATCACTGGCTGACCTCTAATTTGTACTTGAATCTCTCACTATAATAACGTGGCTCTACAATAGTGATCCCACCTCCAGTTCATAAATCTTCTCTTCTGTCTGTTCTAAACAGCCGGTGTCTGGTAGCTCTTTCCTTGGTAAAATCCTCTGGAAGTGATGTGTTTTATGTTTGGTATAAAACGGTAGTTAGCATGAGCAGCGATAGCCACCATGGCTGAACAGACAAAGAAACGAGAAACTCAAACAGCATCAACAGAAAATCCAAGCTCCGCCCACACTGTTTGATTGACAGGTGATCTGTGGGAAGTGCAGTGCAGAAACACCACAGTGAGGCTGAGGGACAAAGATGGAGACTAAACAAAGAAAACGGGGATCTTGAGGATTACCACTTTAATTTTAATTAGAAGCTGTCTTTACATCATCCTGCCCTACACTGATCATTTCTGGTCTCTCCTGTTTTTTTTTACTGTCTCTCCCTGCCAAGTCACAGCCTTCTTTCTGGGCCAGAACCTTATTTAGTTTCAGCAACTTTCTCTGCTTGGCTCTCCTGAATAATTCACCAGCACAGCTCCTCATCACTAATTCAAAGGGGAAAGAGTGTATCTCACTGTGCACGTGTGTGTGTGTGTGTGTGTGTGTGTGTGTGTGTGTGTGTGTGTGTGTGTGAGTGTGAGTGTGTATGTGAGTATGTATGCGTGTTTCAACCAGCACATCCCTACCTGATGATATGTGTGTGCGCACATATGCATGAGGAGAGTTTCCTTCCCTGTGTGTGGGTGTATGTACATGTACATGTATGTGTGTGTGTGTGTGTGTGTGTGTGTGTGTGTGTGTGTGTGTGTGTGGCCTACAGTGGGCCAGTGACACTGCGACAGTCTGTAGGAACCTGAGCTCTCGGCAGGCTGGGTGTGTTCAGTCCTCTGTACAGTAAAACCTGCATCCTAATGTTTCCTGCTTCTCGCTGCTGTAAACTCCACCCAGCAGCCTCTAGAGACCCTCCATCCGCTCTGCAACATATTTACACGGATCATTGTAAGGTTGGATAGTACAGGCTGGCACTTGGGACACCAAAATGCAATCCAAACCACAGTGAAAAAGTTGATTTTGCTGCATTTTTGTATTCTGTTCGTTTGGTTCTCCCTGCCTTTACCAGCGAACCATTGGCTTGATTCCAGTCCCTGTAACTTTAGCTAAACATAATGGACTTGTCTGCGCTCTTTGCTGTAATTTCCCTTCTCCGATGTTCATACCAGTTAAGAACACAGGAAGAAACAGCTGAATATGAGCATCAGTCCAGACTGCAGTTTGTTAGCATGAGGAACTCCTGGCTATCAGATGTCAACATAAGAAAAGACAAGGACAAGGAATCCGCACACCACTTAAAATCAAAAAGACTAAGAAGGAGGCCGAAAAAGTCTTTTCAAGGCATTTATGAAGCCATGCGCTGCTCACCAAAATGTGCAAAAAGTGCAAATACTAGCAGACAAATGTTTAGACACTATATCTTCATCTTTGTCTTTAAAGTATGTAAGTAACTGAGTATTTGAACTTTTGCACTTTTTGCACATTTTGGTGAGCAGCGCACGGCTTACTGTAATAAATGCGTTGAAAATACTTTTTCGGGATCCTTCTTAATCTTTTAGATTTTAAGTAGTGTGCGGATTCCTTGCCTTTTCTTAGGAAGTCTCTACTACGCACCTGCTGCTAATCACAGTAAAGGACTAATCATAGGCGCAAAATTCCCTGAATAGTTTTGGATTCATCAGATGTCAACTCTCCTTATTCCATTTCCTGTAGTCTGTTCAGATTATGTTCTTATTACCTCCGCCAAGGAGGTTATGTTTTTGGTGCCGTTTGTTTGTCAGCAGGATTACGTAAAAACTACTGACTGGATTTTCATGAAACTTCGTGGAAGGGTGTAGCATGGGCCAAGGAAGAACCTGTTAAATTTTGGAGCGGATCCGGATCCGACTCACGAACAAGCAATAATAGCACGAACCTTGGCGGAGGTCTGCGCTCTCCTTCTAGTTCCCTTCTAGTTCCTAATGGTTCTCTTGTTAGAGGACTGAGACTCTCGGTGCTGTTGTCTGGTGCCACCAGAGTTCAAATGACATCGTTCTCACCTGGACAAACGAACCAATCTAAAGGAGTAAACACACCAGAGTTGGAACGAAGCTTTCCAAACATACCTGGTGCGTTCAGCTAAGTGCACCCTAAGTGCACCGTCCATGTCTCGAGGCTTAAAAACCGTTCTGCAGCCTGTCTCTTCCGCTTCGTCTCCGTCTCCGTCTCCGCCTTCAGGACCGAAGTGGATTTAAAAGGTGAAATCAGTAAGGGATCATAGCTTTCACCTGGATTCACCTGCTCCGTCTATTTCGAGAAAAGAGCAGGTGTACGCCCAAAGCCTGCACTGCTGAACACAGTCTGTCTGTACAGGATAGATGGTACACAGAGTCTAACATGCACCGTCGCTCTACACACATTCCCTATACTCTCCAGTACTATTTTTTTGTCAGGTCAGATATTATGTGTTGGTGTTTTGGACAAGCGATTTTATCTTGCGTTTAAATGTTAGGACCATTTTCCTGATATTGAGTTCCACCGAATCTACATCGCAGTTGTCTCAAGACTTAAAAACCCCTCTCTTCTTTAACCTCTCTCCTCTCCTTCGTCTACATCCCTTCTTCATGACTGCAGTGGATTTATTAGGTGAAATCAGTTAGAGGCCATAGCTTTCACCTGGACTCACCTGGTCACTCGATTCTATGAAGACAGCAGGTTTTTTTTGCGCAGAGTAAGCAGTGTGTGAGCTGTTTGGGAGACACTAAAATATTTTTATCTACATGCAACCCATGTAGAGAGACCTTTTTTAGTGAAGGACGAGGCATCATCTATGTCTGTGAAGCCAACCCCTGGGGTCCTGTGCTTTTAAAGAAGAGGAGGATTATGGGATTGAGAGGGGAAGAGGGTGTTAGTAACCGAGGGGGAATCTTGTTCGCCCATCTATTATTCCTATTCTTTTTTTTTTATTTATTAAACAAATGTAATTTTCAATAACAGTAATAATGAACAACATTTTGCCAGCAGCAAGACAATAAATAGAAAGGAATGAACTGCAGGTTACTAGAGGTGGGGACTCGATACTCTGACTCGAGTCAGACTCCAGTCGTAATTTTAATCGCTTGAGACTTGACTTGATGCATGCAGAGAAGACCTCAGACTTGACTTGACTTGACTTGGGTTCTGGTGACTTGGGACTTGACTTGTACTTTGATGACTTGAAAAGGTTTCTAAAGTCTTGACTTGAGATCTTGTGTTTGTGTAAATGACTCAGATTGAAAGTGATGAGATTTGTTCCAGCAGACGACTGAATTTAAATTCTGTTTTCTGAATTTGTATGGAATGATTGAATTTATTGAAGTTGAAACTGATTCTAGAAATCAAACTCATGATGCTCTTACCAAGTTTTTATCCTATTAAAACCATATTGCATTGAAAAGTCCTAGATATTTAGTTTTCTTTAAGATATTAAATTGATACTGGACTCTTGATTTGTTCTGATTTGACTTGCTGTTCTACATTTAGACTTGAGACTTGACATTAATGACTTGGACTTGACTTGGTGTTCTACATTTAGACTTGGGCCTTGACTTGAGACTTGTGCCTCAAGACTTCAGACTGACTTGGGCCTCGAGCAAAGTTGACTTGGTCACACCTCTGCGGGTTACAGATCAGCGCTTCAAGATATCTGAATTCCTTCGAGTGTAATGAGATAAATAATCTTTAAGCGCGCTTTAAACATTATTTTAAGGTTTGAATTATTCCCGCACAATGTACTTCTTTTTTAGCGATGACTCTGAGGCTATGAATCCTTCCCTCTTTCCTTCCGTCCTTCCTTCCTTCCCCATTGTCTCTCTTCATCTTCTTCCTCCTTCCTCACCTCTCTCTGCCTTTTCACCTCAGGCAATACATTCCTCTCTATCTCCTTCCTTCCTGCTACTCTCCCTCATTCATTCTCTCTCTTCATCTACCCCCCCCCACCCCCCCCAGCTCCCCCCCTCCTCCTCTCCTCCCTTCTCTCATTCAATTCATTTACAGTCTCAAGGGAGCTATCAGGCTGTGACCCTCCCTGACCTCTGCACTCACAGGCCTCAGTGTGTGTGTGTGTGTGTGTGTGTGTGCATGCATGTATACGTGTGTGGTGTATGCATACTTTTTTGTGTGCAGTTGCATATATGTCCGTGAATGTGATTGCCTGTTTATTTGTCAGCCAGCACATCCTTACCTGTGTGCATACTGTATATGAGTGTGTGTGTGTGTGTGTGTGTGTGTGTGTGTGTGTGTGTGTGTGTGTGTGTGTGATAGCTCCAGTAGGAGGTGACAAAGAGAAGGTTAGGGTTAGTAGTGGGGCGTTGGAGAGAAATCTACTCCTGGCCCTTTAAAGGAAAGCGGGGCAGTATTTCTATCAAGCGGCAAATGTATCATTCATATATCATTCCCCCGTCCCATCCTCTACTACCTGTCTCTCTCTCTTTCCCACTATCACCCCCCCACTCTCTCTCTCTCTCTCTCTTTTTCTCTCTCTCTCTGTCTCTCTCTCTCTCTCCCTGCTTCACCACTGCAGCAGCATCAGGGAAGCTGAGGCTGGAGACAGAGAATACAGCTGCCTGGGACTACTGCAGAGGGAGAGAGAGATAAAGAGAGAGAGAGAGAGAGAGAGAGAGGGAGAAGGAGGGGGGTGGAGGGGGGGTGGATGGTGCGTGAGAGAAGGATAAAACAAAAGCAGCTGTAGAAGAAGAGTCGTGAGGCTCGGCTGTTGTGCGGAGACCGGCGTGTCTCGGTCCCTTGAAGGAGCAAGGGACTCTGTTTTTTATTCTCTCTCTCTCTCTCCCCCACCCTCATCCATCCTTCACCATCAAAAGCCCGCCCCCTCCTCCCTCCCTCCTTCCCTCCCCCCCTCCCCTTCCTCCCCGCCAGCCCAGCATCACTAGCCGTGACCGGCGAGCCTCCCTGCTTCCCCCCACCTTCCCCAATCCCAATCCCAGTCCTTCGCTCCTCCTCTCCTCCTCCTCCTCCTCCTCCTCACCATCTCCCCTCCAGCCGGCCAGGCAGCCTGCTTGCTCCAGAGGAGGGGGGGTGGAGGGGGATGGAGGGAGGAGGAGAGGGGGGGGGGTGAAGGAGGGGAGGGGAGCCCATGCACCCGCTGCCTGCCATTTTATTGTTTTGGGAGGATTTTTTTTTTTTCTCTTCTGCTCTTCTCTGTCATCCTCATTCTCTCCCTCGCCCTACCTCTCTCCCTCGTCACTGATCCTCCTCCTCTTCCTCCTCCTCCTCCTCCTCCTCCCTCCCTCCCTCCCTCTCCTCTCTCTCTGGGTAGAGCGTAGCCGAGTCCTCGGCAACACAGGAGAGCAGAGGGAAGAGCGCAGTCTCAGTCCAAGTCTCCAGTCTGTCTATCCTCAGCCTCAGCACCAGCGTTGTTGTTATTTTTCCCCCTCCAGCTGGCATTTTTCCCTCCCAGCGCACCTTTGTGTCGCTGCCTTTCCTCTCTCCCGGAGCGAGCAGAAGGCGCCTATCTCTCCGTCCTCTCTCTCTCTCTCTCTCTCTCTCTCTCGTTCTCTCCATCTCTGCGGTGGAGAGCGGATTAGTGTGTTTGTGGGTTTTTGCGTTTGGGGCCGGGACGCGGCAGACGGCAGACGAGTGAGGATGCGGATACCAGCGGCTGCCTGCAGCGGCCACAACCCCGCGGGCCGCTCCCGTTAAACGCTGCCGGTAAACGGAGCTTATTCACCGTACGAGCCTTGGGTGGGGGGGAGCTGGGTTACAGGAGAGAGGGATGGAGAAGGGAGGGATGGAGGTGGAAAGATGTACGGGGGTGTGAGGAGGAGGAGGAGGATGTGGATAATGGAGAGAGACGAGGATGTGTTGGTGATGCTGTCAGCGCAGGCATGAAGGGGCTTTCAGTGTGTGTTTGTTCACGCTTTGTTCCTGCACCGTGTGCCGATTGTGCATTTTATTCTGTGAGTTGAGGTGTGTGTGTGTGTGTGTGTGTTGTTTACTGTGTGGGTGTGTGTGTGTTCCTGCTGTGGACTGTGTGTTGTGTGTACATGTGAATTCCTGCCGCCATGCTTGTTTGGTACACGTGTGTCTGTGTTCATGTGCCTGCTGTGTGTCATTAAATATGCATGTCTGTGTGTTTGACCTTGTATTTCCCACCATATGTGTCTGTGTGTGTGTGTGTGTGTGTGTGTGTGTGTGTGTGTGTGTGTGTGTGTTTATATATTCCATCCTGTTATTATTTTGTTTCCACACATATGTAGTCTAAATCTGGGTTGAATACATCCATGTATGAAGCATAATACTGTAGTATGTGAGTGTGTGTGTGTCTTATATAAGCAAGCATATGTTTCCCTTGTGAACTGGGCACAATTTTTAACATTTACCAAGTGTGTGTGTGTGTGTGTGTGTGTGTGTGTGTGTGTGTGTGTGTGTGTGTGTGTGTGTGTAGTCCTCACAAAATGAGGAATCAGTTTCTGCACTCTAAGAGTTATCTACAGTGTTTATGCTCATCCAATATTGACACTCTCTCTCTCTCTCTCTCTGTCCCTCTCTCTCTCTCTCTCTCTCTCTCTCTCTCTCTTTCTCTCCTCCTCTCTCCCTGCCTCTCTCGCCCAGCTGGGGGACTGGGTGTGTGAGAAGATGCTGATGGCGAGGGACAGCAGCCGAGACGAGACCCAGAAGCTTCATAAGAAATGGCTGAAGCACCAGGCCTTCATGGCCGAACTCGCCCAGAATAAGGAATGGCTGGAGAAGATCGAGAGGGTGAGTGCCGCTGCTTCTCCAAAAGCCATTTCTCTTGCGATTTTGGTGGTTTTCTTTGTCTTGCTTGAGGAGAGTTTGCAGGGTCGTTTGTGTGTCGAGTGAAACCTGTCAAAAGTCACTGTATAATTTAAAAAAGTCAGAGCTGTCGGTGAGGGAATGAGTGTTGTTTTCTTGGTTTTTATGGTGTTTCTGCTTCATGAGATAGTAAGCAGCGGAGAGTGTCAGGAAATATCAGAGATACAGAGAAGGATTGACATGCAACATAGGCTGTGAGTTGGATTCAAACAAATACATTATATAGGCTTTAGCCCACTGAGCCACCGGAACAACTGTGGAGCGATGATGTTTTGTGTAACGACATTTTACACACATCAGAGCTGATGGAATAAGTAACAGAATAGGGCTGGTCGATACAGCCTGAGAGGTCGGTGAGAGAGTGCCAGTGTCTTGGTGTTTTGGTAAATGTTCAGTATATCCAGCCCAGCCCTATAACAGAACAATGATCTAGAATGAGCTTACGTCTATTTTTCCATTGAGTCAATAGATGAATATGAAGCAAAAGAACAAAAGGAACTTTACAGGTTTCCATGTTGAAGGAAAAGCAGTGGCTAGCTCTCTGTCCTAATAATGACACTACTGACAACAGTGGTGAATCCTGGACTGTGCTGATAGACTGGTGGTAGGTTTTACTTACATTAGCTGCATTAGCTGCATTAGCTGCCCTGATTTAAAGCACAAATCTAGGTATGTTCACATAGTCTTGAAGAGTTTGACTTAAATGTGGAAAATTAGCTAGACAAGCATCACTGATGTAAACAAACAACACGGCCTCACGGCAGTTTGTGAAATAGTCAAGAAAATGTAATCTATTGATTCGTGTACATGGACACGATTTTGCCATTTTTTCGTGAAATGAACACGACCTTAAAAACGTGCCTCCACCACAACCTGCTTAATGTTCCTCCACCACAAATTTGAAGACGTAAGTTTTGGCAAATAAAACTACTGTTACTGTTACGGTTACGGTTACGGTTAGGCAACTAAAACAACTTGGTTAAGGTTAGAGAAATGGTTTGGTCATGGTTAAATAAGAAAAACGTTTGTTAAAAATTTAAATGTGGTTTATGGTTGAAAAGTACTTTGAACATGCTGGGAATCAAACCCCGGTTGTCGGCATTAAAGGCAAACGTATATGTCCATCCGCCACCATGACCACAATGCCTTTACTGGCCACCATTTTATTTCAATATCACTTCCTGAGTCCCGACTGAAAAAAAAACATGTTGCACGCACGAAAGATACTTCAAATTGAAATGCATTAGTTTGAAAGTCGGGTTGAAACCTTGTACAGCACATCATCAACATTGCACAGCCTTTCATTAGCTCATGTCAAACTCATGTTAAACAAACAAGTGGCTAGGGCAAAAGTGTTTTAACATAATTGGCATCTTGAAATCATGGACTGGGCTTTAAACAGAGAGAGGGTGAGCGCCGCGACCTTGACCGCTGCACTAAACCCTGATAGGATCCGCTTCATATCAAGAGGGCTTATGCAGCACATCAGCCTCTTGTCCCAGGTTGTGCTCAAGGCAGACGTAATTGGGTTAGCCAGTGCCTTCCCAGGATTCAGTGGGTTTACTGTGGGCTGTTGTGTTCGCTTTTACCCCCCGGACTGGAGATTTTGGGTAAAATCCCTCCTCTCCGTACCTCCTTGCCGTCTTTCCTCACGGCCTCTTCAACTCATCGCCGATTTGTGACCCCGCTTTAGGCAAGACCACACATGGCCTTGTGTGTGTGTGTGTGTGTTTCGGCCTGCGAGTGTCAGTGAAGGCGATAATTGAATGGCATTTGCTCTTGTTATACTACTACAGATGGCGCTAAGAGTTATGACGCTATTCGGTTTGTCCAGAGATTTCTGTGTCTTTGCAGTTCAGCTGCTTCGTCTCTAATTCTCAGAGGCTTTGCGCCCACTCATGAAATATTTGGATACACAAAAAACCTTAAAATATGAACAGTTTCTCTACTAAATGAAAGATAGAAGCTAATGTGTGGACATCCAAAGTGGCTTCATCTTGGTAGAGGAGAACTTAACTGAGAAAAGGAAGAGATGCCCGCACGCTGAATCGTGTAGGTTTTACTTTTGTTTTGCTTCAACCCAAAAAAATGTCTTCTTCACCTCCGTCATATTGCCCAACAACGCTCCACTTTATGTGAAATGCGACAAAAACAAAGCTTACTGAACACAAGCTAAATGAAACTAACTGAAGCTAATTTTTGTCCCTACATTGTGTTTTTTATGGCGATCTGTTGATGCCGTATCAGTGGCGTTTTGGCTATTTTGAGTCCGAAGAGTAATGCAACTCTACACACATTAAAAGGACAGTTGCTCAAGGGCGTTTTGGTCATGATGACTCAAAGGAGCCACTGATCTAAAAAGCTCCAATAATAGTACTGGTTTGGAACATTTCATGCGTACTTGGAAGGTTCTTTATTGCACCAAAAGGTTTCTATGTAGAACCTTTTTGGTGCTTGGGGCTCTTTCTTTCTTTCTTTCTTTCTTTCTTTCTTTCTAGCACCAGAAACATTTCTGCTATGGTACAAGCATAAATAATCATTTTCTTCTACCTTCCTACCTACTGAGCAAGTATTTTATGGGCGGCGACATGCAGGAGGTGGCCAAGTTCAACAACTTTTACACCGAAACAAGAACAACATTTTCACAATATGATATTATGGGTTAGGGTTAGAAAATTCATATTAAAACAGCTTTGGAAACTGTTTTGAATTGTTAGCAGAAATACATGAATCCCCAAACAGGATTAAATGTGTATTTTATAGCTGAATTTAGATGCAACCAAGGTGATTAACTTACTAATTTGCACTTTTACCGGCATTAGATTTGCATTAGTGTGTGTTGGGTCTGACCATAATGTAACATTCCCCTGATTTGTCAAAATTTGCTTTTAAAGACACGCTGCCTTCCCGGTTCAGTCCAGTTTGACTTTACGTTTGATGATGCGTTTATCTCGAGTGGCTTACAGTGAGAGAGGGAGGAGTTTAACAGGACACACGACTGTTGATTGACACATACAGGCTGACTGACTGACTTGCTCTGAAGGCATAAATGATGTCATTGGTTGAGTTACACCTCAGTGGGTGGGGCCAAAAAATCTGTTTTTCTGGTGGATCAGTACAAATCATCAGAATCTATCAGACATCTGTGGTATCAGAGGACAGAGACTTCTAACCAACCAGTGATGTCCGAGCTATTACATCATCCCTCTGTCCTTGTCCTATCAGCTTGCTGATCGCTGTGACATCATTGTGGCTGACGGCTGTGGGCAGCTTCACCCACTGTTGGCCTATACACTGCTCATTATTTCTAATTACTGTATGCTTGTTGCTGAGAACCCAGTCATTTCTCTCCATTTTCTCTTCCATAGTGGGCGCTGGGAGGTTGGTGTGTATGTGCGTGTGTGTGTGCGTGTGTGTGTGTGAGTGTGTGTGTGTCATTTCTCTGTAATCTGTTTCATCTTGGACATAAGAGACTGACGTAGGTGTGTACGTGTGTGTATTACACTAACAATTATCTATATGTGCATGCAGTACAGCGAGGTCTGGGCTGTTTCCATCACAGATTCACAGGTCGTGTGCTTATCTGAAGACAGAGCCAGGTTACTGGAAAGTGCTTACGGTAGAGGGGGAGAGAGAGAGGGGGGGGGGAGAGAGAGAGAGGGGGGGGGGGGGGGGGGGGAGAGAGGGAGGGGGAGAGAGAGAGAGAGAGGGAGGGGGATAGAGAGAGAGAGAGAGGGAGGGGGAGAGAGAGAGAGGGAGAGAGAGGGGGAGAGAGGGAGGGAGAGAGATGGGGGAGGGAGAGAGAGGGGGAGAGAGAGAGAGAGAGAGAGAGAGAGAGAAGGGATGGGGAGCGAGAGAGAGAGAGAGAGAAGGGATGGGGGAGCGAGAGAGAGAGAGAGAGAGAGAGAGAGAGAGAGAGTAGCTGGGTTTCCATCCAAGTATCAAATTATGACGAATGAAGTTAGAAAAGCCGAATGTAAACAGCAAAATTTGCTAAAATTACATTACTGCAAAAATGCTTCAGCCTACACCATAAGTAGTGATAGAAACATTTGTTGAATAAATAATGATGTAGGGCGATGCTTGGGGTACAGTTTCATTGTACAACAGTTGAAAAGCGGCTGTGGACGTTGTGAACTGTTGTAAAATATCTGTCCATCACAACCTCCAGACATATCATAGCTCTTATCCAAGCTACTTCAATTAGAGAAACAGGAAATGGGCTTTAATTTCTAGATTGACGACATTACAAGCAAAGTAAGGAGAGCAATGGATGTAAGAAAATATTCTAAACAAAAATATAACACGATCATGTGTGACATAGAAGTGCTGCAGGTAAGGAAATAAGAGCTGAGGAGGAAAGGTAGGAAAGTTATTTTTATTTTAAGACAGGAGCACAGGAGGAACCGACCTAATAAGACATTTCTGCATTTTCACACAGCACACAGAGAGAAACTGCTAAGGAGAGTGACAGGAAAGACGTGTGTGTGTGTGTGTGTGTGTGTGTGTGTGCGTGGGTGCGTGTGCGTGTGTGTGCGTGTGTGTATGGATATAGATTTCAGTAGCAGACTGTAGTCTCACCAGGCTGTCCTGCTGTTGGCAGATAGACAGGTTTTAGCTACTGAAGTCGTACATGGCAGCCATGTTCACCCCGCAGTCCTGCTCCGTGGCCGTTGCTAAGCAACTTGATTTTTTGCAAGGTAATAGTCATAACGTTTGGCATCTCACCATGGCACAAGTATTGGAGGACCTGTCTTATGTATTGCAGTGAAGTGGAAGAAATCTTGCACCGTCCCTTTGCGCTGTTCTTTAGGTATTAATAACTTTATTTATTTCTCCTGCGGTCCTTGGTCCTGGAACGATTTGCAGGCCGATCTCAAACTTGAGACCCTTATCTCTCTAAATGATTTTAAACTTAGAATAATGGAAGTGGTCACTGTTAGCTGCAGTTGCTTCAACTAACAAACACATGACTAAATATTGCTGCCTTGTTTTTTGTTTATGCACTGTATTATGTAACGTATTCTGTTGTACCTATTGTTGCTGTTGTGATTTGATGTTGTTGTCCTGTTATGTGTTTGATGCTGCTATCTGACCCTGTCTTGGCTAGGTCTCACTTGTAAAAGAGGTTTTAATCTCAATGTGACTACCTAGTTAAATAAAGGTTATATATATATATTTGTGTAACAATCCAAGACAAGATCAACCAAGCCAAGAAGAGGAAAAAAACATAGATATTCAGTTGTGGTTTAATACGAACCCAGGTTAGGCTAAAAGGTGGGGGAGAAAACTTCAATACTGGAACAATAATTGCATGATAACTTTTATTTGTGCAGCATGTTTCTGAAACAAATTTAACCAATAGATTGACAGTCTGACTCACTGTTGTCTGTGTGCCAGAAGGTACAGTGAAATCTAATCTTAAAGCTTAAGTGCTTCATGACTGATGTGGTTGTGCTGCTGCTGATCCTGGACCTGCTGCCTGCAGAACATCCTGTCCACAGTCTTGTCTCTCTCCGCCGTGCGTTCTGGTTGTGGATCTCTCCTCGGGTCCTCTGAGAGTCTCCGCTCTATTTCTGTCCTGAAGATCCTCTCTCTGCTGTGAAGGACTCTGCTGTGAAGCCACTGCCTGGTTTTAGGGTAGTGTTTGCCATCTGTGTTTCTGTGTGCATATCATACTATAAAATAAGGACTCTCTGTCTGTATGTGTGTGTGTGTGTGTGTGTGTGTGTGTGTCCTTCGCATATCTCATGAACCGTTCGTCCGATCTACTTCACACTTGGCGGATGTATTGCTGGGGACCCAAGGACGTGCAGTGTCGGATTTGGTGCAATTTGGACACGCGACAGGTTCAACATTAATAAACTTTGCAGCGGCACTGCACTAGTATATATAAACGCTGTGCATGTCTTTTTTTTTTTTGGCCAGGGAATTGGATAATTAAACAGACTATTTGTCAGTTTGTACCTGCTCCCTCCAACTTAAATGGCCCAGATAAACAGAAAGTCTCAGGTGGATACAGACACACAGATCCAGCCTACAATAACATTCTTAGCTCAGGATTATTCCCAGTCTTCGCCTAAGGTTTAGCCCAAACCTAATTCAGCCCCTTTTCACTTTTCACCAATTAGTCTAAGCATGGCTACATTGCCCCTCCAAGCTCATTTGTCTGTCTCTATTGGGTCACCTCGTCTCTCTCCAACTCGGGGTTTCCTGGCAGTAGCCTACTCCCCCTTTTCCCCCATTAGCAGCCTCCCTAAGCCCAGGGGGAAGTTCTAGCCCTGCTAAGCCCTGCAGACTGGGCTAGCTTAGGGCACACCAAGCATGTTTGCAGCAGTTGGCGGCACTGAAAAAATGCACCGAGGTGGCTGAAAATGCAAATCTCAGTTCTCCTCCAAGGGAACTGGTCCAAGGTTTCTTAGGAGTGGGAACATAATCCAAACTAACGACAGGGAACGACCCCAAAACGCAAGGGTTTATGGGTATAAGGAGATCTGATATCCAGCAGTTCCTCATGCTTGGAAAGTCTAGCAGAACAAAATAAACGGAGGGCGAACCACAGTCTGGACTGATGCTCATATTCAGTTATTTCTTCCTGTGTTGTTAACTGGTTTGAACACTAGAAAAGGGAAATTACTGCAAAGAGCTCAGACGAGTCCTAAAGTAGCTAAAGTTCAGATTTGTTTTGACGATGCCCAAATCTCGAACCTGGCAGGATGACAGGTCACCAAAACTCTGTCCGAGCTACTTGTGAATCCATGTGACTTTTGTTTACAAGCTCTGGTACTAAACCTACCAAAAATGCTACAAAGTTAACGTTTCTACTATGGTTCAGACCAAAGAAAACAAACTGTAGGTCCTGTTAGCCTGGGGTGAAAAAGCTTCAAATGTCACGTATACTATAGCAGAAATTTTAAAATTCCAGCTCCACCACGGTGATGCTGGTGATCTTCCTAATATGGAAGTTCATTGCAAGTCACTCTGGATGAGCATATCAGCTAAATGCCAAAAAATGTAAACTGTTTTCATTTTGTGTGATGTCTAAATGTTAGAGAGGTGGACTCAGCTTCTCAGTGGTCAGTGGTAGAAGTGTGGTTGTATTGGACGGCTCCAAAGTGTGTAACTGTGTGAATGTGGAGCAGAAATGAAATAAATAAATAAATAAATAATGAAACAAATAAAACCTAAACCGGTCCTCCTGTCCCGCTGTTCCTCCAGATGAGTGTGTGCAGGAGAGGGGGACAGAGGAGGAGGCCATTTTAGACGATTATCACGCGGCTTGTGTACTTGTGTGTCGGTTTCCGTGGTGACGTCAAGCGGCCCGGCAGCAGCTGGAGCGATGCGCCTCCTCCTTCCAGCAGCTTGCAGCGGTTGCCAGGCAACAGCCGTCCAATCCCCTCTCCCCTCTCTTTCCCTTCTCTTCCCTCCTCCTCCTCCTCCTCCTCTCGGCACAGCTCATGTGTGAAGGTCATTCCTCCCTCTCTCTCTCTCTCTCTCTCTCTCTCTCTCTCTCTCTCTCTCTCCCAGTCTCTCCTCCCTCCCCTCTTCTTCGTGCATCTCTCCTCTAATCTGGGGACAGGAAACAGACCTGGATTTAGCAGGAAGTGATGCAAGACGTGGACTAGGAGAGGACAGGAGGCTGTTCTGGAGGATTGGGATTCAGCCATTGTTCGGCATGGCGGCCCTATAACAGCATGTGTTAATGTGGGGCGGAGCAGAGGGCCGAATTTGCAGTGTTAGGAATATGTAATACATAGTTTAATCAATAACTCTGCTGTTATGGTGCTGCAGGATGACTGGGCATCCAAACCGCCCGAACAAACCAACCTGCATATATTTATATATGTAGATTTTTGGACTTATGATGTATGGCAGATTAGCTGAGTGATATTTCCACCAAAACCCAAAGAGGAAAGATTAATAGCATCTATGAATAGACTGTTTGGATGCCAGGATTCTGTATCTGGAGCGACTTGCGTAGGTTTCTGGTTTCCAGTGGAATAAAAAAAAAAAAAGCCAGGTTTTATTCTATTTACGGTCATGGAAATCGATGCAATGCAGTCTTGAGGCTTTTGGAAGGCGGTGTCAGATGTGAAGACATGCCTAGTCATTCTGTAACGTCTGTAATGTCACTCTTGTAATGATGGTGTGATAACAGGAGCTGTTCTGGGGCTGTTTTGGGTAACGTGATTCAAAAGCAACGAGGGCATTCATCTGTGTGTGTGTGTGTGTGTGTGTGAGTTTTTGAGCGTGTGTGTGTGTGTGTGTGTGAGTACAGTGGAATGTTTTAAACGGTTTCTCCCCTGTGTCATCGCTACTCTAAACCCAGTGGAGTTTCGTTTCCTGTCTCCTTCTCTCTCGTTACGGCTGATAATTAATTGGCCTCGTTAACTCATTAAGAATGACAATCGCAGCCTCTGTTCCCCTGATCCCCTCTCTCTCTCTCTCTCTCTCTCTCTCTCTCTCTCTCTCTCTCTCTCTATCTCTCTCTCTCTATCTCTCTTTCTCTCTCTCTCTGTTGTATCACACTGGTACAGAGGTGTATAGCTAGAGGTGAACAGAGAGTGTGTGTGTACTGTGTTGTATCATGGATGTCTTGCTTTTTGATGTTTCACTGAAAATAGTGCTGTGATGACATAACATCTGCGTTTTAGAGGTGAAACATCTGTTTGGTCTCATGTGTCTCTCATGTGCTTCCCACCAGTTCTCTCTTTTTCTGACTCTCCCTCCTTTCTCTTCCTCTATTACTCTCTCTTCTTTCTCTATCTTAAAGGATAATACCGGTGTGTTTTCTAAGTTTACTGCTCAGGATCTAGTTTCCCCTCTCCTCTCCATTCTTCCTGCTGGTTTCTGCACACAGTCAGCATAGTTGGAGATATCAGGCTTGTTTCCCTCCCTTGAGAAAAAGCTATTTGCTGCCGTTCATTCTTGTCCAGTATGAAAAACAACTTCAACAGAGCGAGAGAATCCATCACAGGAAACACAAACTTTCTGTTTTCTCCTTATTTCATTGAGCTGAGTTGAGTGTTTTCATCTCAGTGTTGCGTTACGTTCCAAAATGGAAGTCTCCTCCAGGAAAATAATCCCTCATAAAAACATGTCGCCTCTAAAACTTTACTGTCGCATAAGTGTTTTTTATTTTATTTAGGCTGTCTTTGTTAGCCGGGACAGCAGTTTATTTCAAGCTGGGTTTGACATTGTAAAGTTTGTATTTTAAGCACAACAAAATTTTTTATGAGTAAATGTAAAAATAAAATCTAATTACATACGGCATGCATTGCAAAATGATTGGGGGAAATGTAAACTATGCATACACAGTAGTAGATGGGCTGTAACTCTAAATCACACTGGTATTCTCCTCTAGTCACATGGGTCTAATATTACATGATGTGAAGTGATCTGTAACAATTGTTGTAACAATTGAGTAAAAATTATTTACTGTATTTTAGTGACGCCAGAGGTTCCTGATAATATCATAATACTAATCCTGTTACAAATCTCAACAAATCTCTCGGTAATTTCAGGTCTTCTTTATCTTTGGCACACTATTTATTTTTGTACTTCTTCTCGACACGTGATTTTTCTCTTCTTCATGTCATGAAAAATGGCAGGAGGCAGTAGTGGACTCTATAGAGGAAGGTTTTGAACGTATTTTTCAGCATAAACTTTGTGCTGATGCTTTGCTAAATCAGAAAGTGGCAAATTGTAAAAACTTGACCTTCTACGTTTTGTACCCGGGATGCTGGTGAGTTCAGCGAATTTCATTATCCCATGTGAACGTGTTTTACCAAACACAGAGGTTGGGGGGGAACTCATTAATAACATGAGGTCCCACATAATGCTAGTCCCATGTGAATATAGGGCTTCATTTTCCATCTCTCTCTCTCTCTCTCTCTCTCTCTCTCTCTCTCCCTACATATATAACTGTCTTTCTCCCACAACCCGGTGTGCATTAAGCTTTGACCTGTAGTTTTGTGCTGGCTCTGCAGTATAAGAGTGTGTGGGTGTGAACGTGTGTGTGTGTGTGTGTGTGTGTGTGTGTGTGTGTGTGTGTGTGTGTGTGGTGAGAACATCAATGGAGCAGTGTGACGATACCAGCAATCTCAGAGAGAGCACATGGTGAACTGAGAGAGAAAGAAGGGGAGAGAGAGAGAGATCTGACACCATATTTTTATTCTCTTCAAGTGATTGTAATTTTGTTGCTATCATTCATGCCAATAAAACATATAGAACTGGACTGAATTGAGACAGAGATGCTAGGAAGAAGCAGAGAGCCAAAAGAGAGAGAGAGTCTTATCTAAATCATGTCATGCAGCTCTGGTTTCAAAACTCTCCAGGACAAAGCTGATATTTTAGAGCTACAATATGTGTGTTACATTAGTACTACATGTCACAGTCACTGGATGCTACCGGCTGATATATGTAACTGGATGTACTGTAGTTAGCTGAATGAACACAGCCATCATACAAAATCAGTGTAATTGTGAATGCTGCTACAGTAGCTGAATTCACAGTAGAGGTGAAGAGGGATGAAATGGAGTAAACACACCTACAGCAGTTAAGTGGAATGAACATAACAGCTGTAGTGATGTAGTGTAGGGAAGATGGGAGAATTATGAACCTCAGCTGGGTAACAATTATCAAACTAATCAGATATGCAGTAGATATAGCAATAGAGACAGAAACAGATATGGAGATAGAGATTATCAGCCATCTCTGGACACAATTCTACACAATAAAATGAATACGATACTATACTTTTGAAAGGTTGAATAAACAGAATAACAGCTGTACAGCGATGTAGTGGGTCATAAAAAGATGGGTAAAATGGGTTAAATGTGACTTTAATGCACTTTTCACTTTTCTAATACTCTTGCACTGTCTTTTTCTGCACTAGTTTACTTTTTAAGTCTTTTATCTTGTGGATGTCTTCTCTGTACTTTTGCACTTTTTAATTGTAAATTTTTTACCTTTATTGTATTTTTTATTACTCTGTAAAGCACTTTGAATTGCCTCAGTGTATGGAATGTGCTATACAAATAGTACAAAGCTGCTTTGCCTTGCCTAAAGGGGGCTAGAGACAGAAATAGAGATTGAGATTTCCATCTATATATCTATCTATATATCTATCTATATACATTATTATCGACCATCTCTGGACACAATAATACTTTTTTATGATATTGAAAGCAGGGCCTTTTCCTGAAAAATAAAGAGGTTGATTGCTCTTTACTGTAGTTTCTAGCTTACCAACCTTTTGATTTTCCCGCTGCAGGTGATCTGTCTGTTTCTGTCTGACTGACCTAAATCCGTCTCAGTCTGATACTACAGCCTGCTCCACTGCTGTTAACTCTTTCTCTTTACAAAAACACTTTACTCTCTATCCATTTTAGGAAAATTTTGCAACCTGAAACTCAACAGTATTCTGTTCATTCTGCTCATTTTGTAATCCTGTCTGTTTCCCTATATTCTTACTTTATTTTATCTTTATCCTCATGTCTGGTTTCATTTTTTTATGTCCTTATATTCTTATTTGATTTGATTTGATTTGATTTTAACTTCATGTCTGGTTTCATTTTTAATCTACTGTTGTTTTCTCTTCTATGTACTCAGTCCATGAATTTATCTTAACTGTTTTGGAAAGCACTTTGTAACAGTTGTTCTAAAAAGTGCTTTATAAAAAAATGTATTAAGTAAATAAAGTTTATTATCCTCACTGTAAACATAACTGATTTTAAGCAAAGGTCTTCAGATGACTCCTAGTTTTAACAGTAACACATCATGGGCTTTACTTTCATGCCAGGAATCATTTTGTAAGAGTAGGTTTCATCTTTTTGTGGTGGGTATCTCATTTCTGGATAAAACTAATTTTTTTATTGGCTTTATCTGCCTAAACCTGAGTATGAGTGAACCAACAGACAGTTTCTCTACTTTAGTTCACATCAGAGAGGTGAGACGGTGTAGTGGACTGGAATTAAATCCCAAAAGAGCATTTTTCTCTCCAGTCCTGTAGCACTCTCAGCTTTTCAACGCTCCCAATAAAGAAAAAGTATAAAGAGAGTGGACGGCCCTTTCTCTGTTAAAAAAAAAGGGGGAGGGGGGGGTTAAGAAAGACAAAAGTAAAGGTAAAAAATAAATGTTTCAGTCTCCCTCCAGTCAAAGTGAAGCTTTTAAAGCAGGTTCACTCTTCAGCTAGATGGGACAGCAGCCTCATCTCTGCTTCTCGCTGGGCACCTTCCGGAAAGTATGTCACCTCCAGCTGTGTGTGTGTGTGTGTGTGTGTGTGTGTGTGTGTGTGCACGTGTGTGTGTATGTGTGTGTGTGTGTGTGAGAGTTGGAATTGGAATCGTAATGTCACCCAGCTCAAAGGACACAGAACTGGAATCAGAGGAAACAGAATTTAATTCCATTAAATTCCATGAAATTCCACTTCTAAGAGAGTTTGTCTCGACTCGCTAAACATTAAGAATCAAATAAAAGTTCAACAAATCAAACACATTCAGTCATAATGTTTGGATTACGATTACATGTTCTGCATCGAATACCACCTGAAAGGAACCTTTAACATTTTATGATATTCATCAACATTTTCTGTTAACTACCCAGTTCTTCTTCTTCTGTTTATTACAAACAAACTGGAAACGTAAAACTCAGAGGATTTTTTCCCAGGAAAGAGCTACCAGACTCCGGGTGTTTAGAACAGCAAAATGAAAGCTTTCACAAATTAGATATAGGTTGAATCATTGACTGCGTTAACATGGACTTGAGTTTCCCGGTTATGAGGCTTATCCCGGTTTTGACCATATTCTAGTCATATTCGGGATATGGCGTTTACATGGAACACAGAGAAATCTGGTTATTCATATCCCCGTATACATGATAAATACTAGTATCCCGGTTACTGATTACTGCATGCTATTTGCGCAGGCGCCTGTGATGTTTACAACACAAACCGGCAATTTTGAAATCGTTAATCTGATATTCCTCTGTAACTGTTAACCTTAAATTAATTTTTAAGTTTTGACATGTTGGGAAACCGGCGTCCTGTAGTCTGTATACTACAGACTTGAACAGGTCAGCATTTCGATGCTTTCTCCCATCTAAACTGCCAAGTATATTTAATTCTTTCATCACCGAAAGACAAAACTCTGTTTCCTCATCACTCCAGAAGTGAGACGCTCTCGTTGCCGCCATTGTTTGTGTTTTTCTGTTACATCACTTGGCTGAAGCCGCGCCTGCGCAGGCAGTCGGCAGCGGTCAGAAACCGGGATAAGATAAGATACTGGAGAGCAGGATCCCGGTTTCTTTCGGGGTACTCCAGCTAGCATAATCGGGTTTTTCAAAACCGGGATAAGGGCTTATCCAGGTTTCTGAAATCGGGATATCATGTTTACATGCGCAAACACAAGAACGGGATACTTCAAAAACCCGATCATAACCGGGATACTCAAGTCCATGTAAACGCAGTCAGTATTGTGTTTCATCAAGAGACAGACAGCAGCAAAACAGACGTTTGTTTATATGAAAATATCACAGATTATTACTTTAAAAAGCCATAACTCTGTATCAGTTGAAACCAGTCTGAACTGGAACATGCCCAGCAGTGGGACGAGCAGATTTTTGCTGCCTGCGGCTCCGTCACTTGCGATGTAAATATTGACAGCAGAGCTGCAGCGGCCGCAGCCTGACAGACACACTGAGCGGCCAGCAGAGCGGCAGCAGGGACAGATCAGGAACAGATGTCTGTTCTGATGTTCAGACCAGCAGCAGAGCCGCCCGTCTGCCACTGTGAGCACCAGCACCAGGCAGGAGGGTCAGTCCCTGTCCCAGGACTAGTCTCACTCTTGGTCTTGTTCTTACTCCTGTTCTTATTTACTCCTTATTCTGACTCTTATTCTTATTCTTACTCTTACTCTTACTTATTCTTGTTCTTATTCGCTTTGTAATCGCTTCTTATTCTTCTTATTATCACCTCTTATTCGCACTTATTCTTACTCTTGTTCTTGTTCTTCTTCTTATTAGCTTCATATTTGATTCTTCTTCTTCTTCTTCTTATTATTATTCATTGGTTATCCTTCCTCTTATCTCTTATTCTCATTCTAATTCGCTTTATTCAGTGTTTTCACTCATACTGGTGTCCTGTAGATATTCAATTCTTGTATTTATCAACTCACTAATTATTTATTTATTATCTTTACTGTAATTATCAGCAGACATTATCAAAAATATTTCAGCCGTCTGGGACCAAACCAAAGTATTGTTAATGTCATGTAAAATGTCAAAAGATACATCTTAAAATCGACCCAGATACAGGTGAGCATGTCAAAGTCCTGCTCCTCTATGTGACAAACTGCAGGACAGAAGCTTAATGGAGATCCATTCTTCCCTTGTGACTGTCTGAGTCCGTCAGCAGGACTCATTAGTGCACTGATTTTTAACCTGTTTGGTGCCGTGGTGCACTTCAGCAAAACAGAAAAACTCACCTGTACAGCAAGTTACTGATTACTTGCAATGAGGCAGTGGGACAGAAAATTCATCCGTGCAGAGAAAAGTCCCATAAATCTACAAACCTACAGCAGTAAATTCAAAAACAATAGATCAATACTTTTGTTATTGTTGTCTATTAATTTATGCATTATTTAATAGTCATCTTTATAAACTATTAAATAATGTATAAATGAATACCTTAGTTAACATGAACACCATAAGTAAATGATTACCAGACACATTAGTTAACTGTTAACTTAGTGACCCTTATTGTAAAGTGTTACCCCTTATGTTTCCCTCTATGTATTCTGCCATTTTCAACAGCATGCAAAAATCTTCTGTTTTATATTTAACCTTCTAATTTCTATTTAGTTATTTGTTGATTTGTTTGTTTGTACTCTAATTGACAGCTGACATTATCTACTTCATGTCAAAAAAATACATGGATATCAATAGGAAAAAGTCTCACCAGCTAATTGTGCAAACTCACGTAGGCTTTTGTCTTTTCTGAGCGTTGTGATGAAGTCCAGAGTTTGTGCTTAATGCAGATCCATCCTTCCTCCTGCCTGGCTGTCAGTCAGCAGTCTGCTGTACTGCACCGGCTTTTAACCTGTTTGCTGCCGTGATACAAAACAGACAATTTTACAGCACAGCTAATTATTTTACTTGCAGTGTTTGCTTGCAGTGAGGCACCGGCACACAAAATCATTCATTAAACACAAACATTACATGAATCTTTATTTAAGTAAGTAAGTAAGTAACTTTATTTATATAGCACCTTTCGAGATCAGAGACGTCACAAAGTGCTTCCCAGAGGAAATAAAGCATAAACATACATACAGACATAAAACACAATAAAAAGACAAAAAAAAAACAATGAAAACAAAAGTAAATCGAAAATTGCTAGTTCTCTTGTATTTAAACATACAAGAGAACTAGCACAAAACAATAGGCTGCTGAACTACCTAACTATGACCAATCTTTACGGTCTATAAAGCTCTTTGTTGGGTTTTTTGTATGTAAAGCATTTTGTAACTGAAAAGAGAAACTCAAAACTGCATCAACCGAAAATCCAAGCCCCGCCCACACTGTGTGATTGACAGGTGATCTCTGGGAAAGTGCAGTGCAGAAACACCACAGCGATGAACACCGAGCAACAAAAATTGAGACGAAATAAATAAACCAAAAAAAAAAGTATCTTTGAGGATTACCACTTTAATTCTGAGAAAATACAGCAGTTATGTCCGACATGGATTTTAGATTAGATTAGATTAGATTTTATTTCGAACATGTTAAAAAAGTAAAAAAAATATAAGTGAGAAAAACAAAACAAAAATAACCACTAAAAATGAACAGCAAACATATACATCAAACTCTAAATAAACAACATAAATAAATATTTAATGTCCGAAAAGGAGTAGGAAGAAGTGAATACTTATCATCATCGATCATGATTTTCGAGTGAGTTCCAGCACACAGGCCGAGCAGCGGGGTGTTGTGGGATCTCTGCGGATGCTGCCGCGTGTTCGACCGGTGTAACGTGTAGTCATCTTTGAAGTTCAGAATACCTCAGAGAGAGGGTGGAGTAACAAGTGTGAGCCTCACAGGTGGAGCTGCACAGGCCTACACAAACCTCCCACTCAGCACAGAGGATGAGCAGGATGCATCAGCAGCCATCCAGATACAAGAGGGAGACGCTACAGCAGACCGAACGCTGACGCAACGCAACGAGGGAGCTGTGAAGGACATCAGACTGTGTAGTGGAGCCTAAAGAGCAGCATGTAATGCCTCTGCTGCTTTTGATTCCTAATACTTCAGAACACACACTCATACACACCCACACACACACACACACACACACACACACACCTGGGAGCTTCTTTGTTCAACCAGTCTTCTCCTGTTAGCAGCTTTACTGGAGCAGTTGGGAGTTAACTGCTGTGTTAAAAAGCAAATCAGCAGCAGTTTTTGAGAGCAATTTTTTTGTTCACTTTTCCTGCTCAGGTTTTCCCAGCTGGAAAACAGTTATCTTTTTTTCATATTTATGTTTTTATTTCAACCTTTATTTATCCAGGGAAAGGCGACAGAGTGACTTTTCTAGCAATGCCCTTCTTCACAGACATACAGTAACACACATTTACAACTCGGCAGGGGTGGAAAGCTCTTTGTTGGGTTTTTGTATGTAAAGCATTTTGTAACTGAAAAGAGAAACTTCATCAACCGAAAATCCAAGCTCCGCCCACACTGTTTGATTGACAGGTGATCTCTGGGAAGTGCAGTGCAGAAACACCACAGCGATGAACACCGAGCAACAAAAATTGAGACAAAATAAATAAACAAAAAAAAGTATCTTTGGGGATTACCACTTTACTTACAACTCAGCAGGGGTGGAAAGATTACTAGAATGTCCTACTCAAGTAGAAGTACTGTTACTCTGCTGATGTTTTACTTAAGTAAGTAAAAGTACTGTCCTGAAAATCTACTGAAGTAAAAGTAAAAGTGTCTCATTTAAAAGGTCCTCAGAGTAAAAGTTCCTGAGTTCCTTTTTAGAAAAGAGAACGTTGTTAGCTGTGATTTTTTCCCTGTGATTCTAACAGGAGAGAGGTCAGAGTTCAAACTAGATTCTTTTAACTGGAAAAATAAGAAATTTCAAAATAAAGTGCGCAAACAAAGTAAAGCCAGATTTCTCTTCTCTTCCTTGCTGACTGATCTTTCACTGTGAATCGCTCCATAGTTTGTCAATTTGGACGTTTCTCCAGTTTCTGCTGCTGATGGAGAAACAAAATCTGTCCTCTGTAATGGATGGGATTTAAAATGTAGCTAAGCACAATACTTCAGTAAAAACTTACTTAAGCAAAAAAAAAAAAAAAAGACTTGAAAAAATACTCAAAAAAGCTACTCAATTACTGTAACGTGAGTAAATGTAATTAGTTCCTTCCATCTTGCAACTCAGCAGGAAGGGAGAATATTTCTTGCTCACTTTCCCTGCAGGTTTTCCCCTAATTTAAACCGCTGATCTTTCTTATTATCTTACAATTTTTTTTTTTTTTTAGTCTTAGCTTTTGTTTATTTATTGTCTGAGCAGCTTGCTCTTCCCCAGCGACGCCCTGCTTCATATTCAGTTACACACAGTCACACCTGGGAGCCCCTCAGGTTCCTCTCCCACAGTCCCCCAGCCGGTCGAGGGATTTGAACCGACAACCTCTCTGCGGCTGCTGCTGCCTCGGCCGGCTCGGTGTCTCTAAGGTTTGATCCCATCATGGCCGAGTGGGATGTTTTCCTCTGTGGATGGTGACTCATCGCTCGAGTTATTTTACAGTCTTGGTGAAATGTCTGAATGCACCAGAATGACGGTAAAATTTGTCTCTGGCTGATAAATCGGTAAAGTTCTGTAAACTTTCTGTACGTTCAGCTTCAAATTTAATTCTGTTACACTTCATGATGAATTATAAACTTCATCCACTGGATAAGTGAGTGAGCAAGTTTTAATCGAACACACAGCATCTGATTCTATATACAAAATAGCACTCAAAGTGGGTATAGTGACAAAAATGAACAGTATATGAATTATTTTCGCAGGTAAAAATTATTCTTGGCAGGTCTTTTTTTTTTGTTTACCAGACCCCAGCTGGTGAGACAAATGTTGGTACAACGTTTGGGGGAAACACTTTAGAGTACTCAGATTACTTTTTTATGGTGACTAGTAACTTCACATGTTAATTTTTTTATTTTTTATTTTTTTATTATTATTTTTCAAATTTGGTAATCTGTTATTAGTTAATTTTTACAATTAAAATGTCACTTTTTATTTTTTGTTTCATATTGTTTAATTTTTGATAGTGCAAAGGTAGAAAAACGGATCAATAACGGATCGCTATTCTTGCAAAAGTAAATTAACAAGTTACTTTTAATAAAGAGTAACTTTGCAACGTAACTAGTTACATTTTGACATCAGTAACAAAGTAAAGTAACAAATCATTGGTCTTGGTAAAATGTAAAAAGCCCTCAACTGTCACCATGACCCAGAGGTACAGAGGCCATCAAATAATTTTTCTTTCTTTCTTTATTTCTTTCTCTTTCTTTCTTTCTTTCTTTCTTTCTTTCTGTCTCTCTCACACACACAGTTTCTCATACACACACATACACACACACAGGCTCTGACTGAGGATGAATTACAATTGGATGGGGGTAGGTCTGTGTTTTCATTGTGGGGGAGGCTACATGGAGAAAGAGGAGGGAGGGAGCAGGTGTACATAAGGAATGGTGTGTGTGTGTGTGTTTGTGTGTGTGTGTGTGTGTGTGTGTGTGTATGGGGGGCTCAGAATTGGATGGGGTACAAAAGGGGGCAGAAATATGAAAAGAAAGAGAGGGAAGGGTGAAGAGAGAGTGGGGGGAGGGGATGGAGAGGTAATTTAGGTGGCATTTAAATACGCCGAGGTTTAATCTCTTTACACACACACACACACACACACACGCACACACACACCAGCGGCACTACCTCCTAACCCAGTTCCACAGTGTCTGTTCATAATTGTCTTATTCCCCCAACATAAGATCCAGCGCCAGATTGAGTTTTGCTGTGTTTGTGGATGCAGTGAAATAGAGAAAAGCTACTCTGGATTTCTGCTTCCTCAGCGGTTTATTCAGCAACGCTTCAACCTCGACTGTTTTTTTTTTCAAGCATATATTCATCATGAATACATATTTTTATTTAAATTTATTTGTCTCACCTTCTAAATTAAGCACCTGGTCGGGGCTGTTGATGTGCAGACTTTACCTTCTTGTTGCCTTTGTGCAGATATATGAGATGTGGGGTAGAGCGCTAAGACCTGGCTACACAGAGCCTGACCTCTAAAAGAGTGTGTGTGTGTGTGTGTGTGTGTGTTCCTCTGTGTGTGTGTGTTTCTGTGTGTGTGTGTGTTTCTCTGTGTGTGTGTGTGTGTGTGTGTGTGTGTGTGTCCTTGCAAACATTTTTTATATGTCTGCATGTCTGTGTATGTACGCCGGGGTACGAGGGCATTCAGTTTCAGAGGGCATTTTTCGTCTCCTTGATCTGATTTTTAGGGTCATTTCTGACCTTTTCGGAGGCAATTACACTGAAAGTGATGTTGAACTTGATGTTGAAGTGATGTTGAAAACAGAGAGACTCGTTTTTTATAATATATTGTCAGAATCTGCTTTGTCAAAGTTCTGTCTCCCACCTTTTTTCGCCTATTTACAATTATTGGTAAACGTACTATTTTCTTCATTCCATCGGCATAAGTTTCCTCCGACAGGATTTCGGTTTAATAAACATAAATAAAGCAATTCACTTAAAAAGAATTCAGCAGAATGACTAGTTTCTTTATATATTGTCAGAATCTGCTTTGTTCTCGTTCATTTATGTGCTAGAAGTGTGATTTTTAGACTGTTCCTCCATACAATGGCAGTGAATGGAGAGAGAGAAAAAAAACACAATTCTCCAGTCTCCTCTACCGGAGCAACAGATCACAGAATCACTGATTTTGGGGTTTTATCATGGAGGAAGAGACACAACCCAAGATACTACCAAAGTTCAACATCACTTAAACTATGAAATATAGATTTTCAGTGCATATTGGCAAAATAAACAATGAATTTATACCACTGAGATTTGTTTTATTTTAAATCATAATGTACCAAACATCCCACACTTCTTTCCCACTACTAGAAACTGGCGGCAGGCCTTACAGAAGAGGAAGGTGTTGTGTTTCCCTCTCTGTCCCCCAGCGGCCCATTTTTAGGTTTTTTACCATATCGGTTGTGTTGTTTTTTTGTTTTTTTTGTTGATGCAGTGGTTTGTGTTTGTGTCGGCATTTTCCTCTCCTGCTGTTTCCTCTTGCTGCTTCAGGCTGCGGACTCGCTTGTTTTCTGATCAAAATCCGCTCCGTTTTCTCTCACCCAGAATGCACTGGGAAGAATCGTGCGGTCACAGCCTGCCACAGATCAGCCGTACGGTGGCCCACAGGGGACAGAAGTCACGCTCACCCGTATATATTTGACAACTCGACAAATAAATAGTGAACAGAGTGAAATGCAATAAGGGCTTCTCTATTTTCTGTTACGTTCTGCCTCTCATCTACACATCTGTTTACAGTGTAAATGTGATATGTTATCTCTTACTTTTGTTCACAAGACATTCCATACAATATTTATGGACCTGGATGAATAATACTCGCTTCTGATCGGCACACATGAGTTTGTGTGTATGTGTGTGTGTGTGTGTGTGTGTGTGTGTGTGTGTCTTAGGCAAAAATATGAACCAGGGTTTGTGTTGATGCAGTATGCTGCCAAAGCCTTTGCATTCCTTATCATTGTATTATTATGGAAAAGGGCTAAACATTATTATTTTTTTTTATTTTTTTTTAAAGGGCAAGAGCCCTTTGAATGTTAGATTTGGTTTTTGCCATATTTGAATTTCTGTGGTTATCTTCAATATATCCAACAGCACAGGTTCCCCCTATAGAGCAGGATGATCACATTAGATTTTGGAGCACCTTGCTGCATACATTTGCATATTAATGAGGAAAAACAGTTTTTCTTGAACCTACAATAACCTCCTTAATGCTTTAGGATATGGAGTTCATATTAATACTGCACATGAGTTATGTGAAGACAAAGTGTGTTGAACACAAATATTTGCTAATTGATGCATTAATTAGCTTACTTAATGACCTTATTAGCATAACTGGTTATGTTTAATATATCATGATGATTATGGCGGGACATTAGGAAGCTTCTGTTTTCAATATTTCCCCCCAAATGCGATATTTTACCAAAACTTGTATTATTTTTTTAATAATCTTTTGCCATCCTCTTCTTTTACTGTCCCCTGCTCTACTCAGCATCTCTTTAACTATCTGCTCTCTTGGTTTATTTTATTTATTTATTTACCAGGGACAGTGCACATTAATCAACATTTCAGTTTCCACATCAATGTAAATGTGCCAGAGTTAGCTAATGAGCTAATTTTCATCTGTAGTCCCTGGGCAGGTTATTACAAATTAGTGGCCTAATGTTATCAATACAATGCTTCAGCAAGCAGTACAGTATGACACAGTACAATACAATACAATACAATACAATACAATACATAAATACATTACAAAAGTATGTAAAAACAATGAGTGTATGTAAAGGCAGTGCCAGAGATGAGGTAGTATGATTACTCGTGATTACAGGTTTGGTTTGCTTTAAGCCATCTCTTAAGTTTATGTTTAAATGTTAGGTAATTAGTGCTCTCTCTTAATTCAATAGGAAGACTATTCCAGTAGTGGGAGGCTCTGACTGAGAAGACTGTTTGCCCAAACTTGCTACGTCTGTATTTTACGACACAGTCCCCTCTGGTAGTTTCCCTTGTTGCCCTGCCACTATTATCCTTCTGATTTATAAACCGACTCATCGGGGGAGGTGCAAGCCCATGTAAGAGCTTAAAGATGAGGCAAAATGTTTAAAACTATCAAAATTAAATAAATTGTACTTTTGTACTATATGGTAATGGTGATAGCTATTGGCCTTTTGGTCAAGTGTTTTTAGTGTCTGTTTGTAAAGGGACTCAATTGGTTTCAGCGATGTCATGCTTGCTTGTGACCAGCTTGTAACACAGTATGTTATGTGGGAGATTACATGTTGAACTGTTTCCTACCGGGTTTAATGCCTTCACTTCATCTCTTTCATTGAAGATATGAGAAGTCTTACCTCTTTCTCACCTCTCCGCCTGTCCCCCCCAGGAGGGCCAGCAGCTGATCCAGGAGAAGCCGGAGCTGAGCCCGGTGGTCCGGAGGAAGCTGGGGGAGATCAGGGAGTGCTGGCAGGACCTGGAGAGCACCACCCAGGCCAAAGCCCGCCAGCTCTTCGAGGCCAACAAGGCCGACCTGCTGGTGCAGAGCTACAGCAGCCTGGACCAGAGGCTGGGCCAGCTGGAGGGGCAGCTGGCCTACGTGGACCAGGGGCAGGACCTCACCTCCGTTAACAAGCAGCTCAAAAAACTACAGGTGAAAACTACATGATTTTCATTCAACTTTCTTTCTTTCTTTCAACCGTTATTTACTCACATGCCTGTCGCTCTGTCTCTTCTGCACTGCAAGAATATTTTCTCCAAGATATAAAATAATCTCAGAATTCAGGACTACAGGAAAGAAATTTAGGAGCATGATCTATAAAAATAATGCCCATTTTATACCTTTTTTCAGTTTTCTAGGTAAAATAAAATGCCTTTTTGGGGGTATATGTCACTAAAATGGTTCTGCAGACTTGCTTCTCCCTCATGCTGTTCTGTCTACTGGCCTTTATTCATATTAGTCCAACAAGCAGCCCGAGAAATGACATGTGCCTCTGTTTCCTCTATTCCTCTATTTTTTTTAGTATTCTTCTGTCCCTCATTTAGTCTCAGAGTTTTATTATAGTGATAGTTGCAGTATGAAAACTGCTCTTACTTGCATATTTAATGTTAAAAGCCATGATTTCACAATTTCACGATTTTCATTTACCAGATTGTATTGAGATTGTTATTTTAATTTAGCATTTTTGCTCGTATAGCTGGTAATTTTATTTTTGTAGTGGCTCACTACTGTTTTATTTATAAAGGGGAAACATAACCTTTAATCTTTACTAGTTCTTATGTTTTTCTACTTGTTTTTTTGTTAACTGTGAATGTGAAACTGCAGTCCTGCTTATGAGCTGTGCTGCCGCTCTGCTGCGTTCTCTACATGTTAAGCCATTTAAGAATGAGTCATTGTTTACATTATCACTGCCACACAATAATGGTATCATCTCATTAATATTTTAACAAAACATCATGTTTGAAAATGACTAACGACAACATTTCTCACTGTGTGCCTGGAACGCTTTCAGTTCGGCTTTTCATCTCATTTCAGGCGAAGTCGGGCTCCTGCAGGCCGGAGCTTTTATTGCCACGCAGACATTAATTTTTGATTTGTGTTAATGGTTGCTGGAAACACTGTGAGCCATTTGCATTCGTGCCATCCCCAGTCAGCTTTATTTGAAGGGTTTCACTCCAAGATGCTACGTATGCCTTCTAAAAATACTGTTACTTGAAATTTATCGAGCTGTATCTTTTAAGATGCAGATGCCAACACCCTGTAGAATGTTACTATTGTTTATACTGAAGAATACACAGACTGCGGCAAATATGCTCTTTGATCAACTAACTGCTGTGTGACTAGAGGATTGGTAGCAGTTCCTTCTATGTGTGTCCAAGCTTTGATCAAGAAAAACAAGCTATGTGTTTATATTTTTCACTACCCACTGGTATTGCCTTCCATAACGTTACATTGTTTTGATGAGTTAAATGTATCGATAAAAATCAATCAAATTACCTCAGAGATTTTCAGTGGCCCCAACAATAGATGTAACCGTTCCCCAAGCATCGTTTTTTAGACTTTTATTCTTGTAGTGTTTCCAGTAAAAGTTGTAGAGAACTGGGAAGCTCTGAATGGCTGGAATCAACTTCTTCTTGTCCATTTTGCACAGAAACTATTGTTCATGAAACAAAATCACATCGGTAGGGAAACGAGGAATCGTCCACACATCAGCTGAGTTCCCCTGGGCGCTCAACTCATATAAATGTCGATAAAAATATTAATAAATATAAATATAAAGTAAATGGAAATGAATGGACTTCCACTGACTTGTTGATTATGTTGCTCACAGTGTGAACACACAGTCAGAGGTGAAACTGCTACCAATCTTCTCCTCATACACATGATGAAAAAAAGCAGCTTTTTAGCCAAAAAGTTTGTGTATTCCACAGAACCTGAATGGATAGAATGATCCTCCCACTGTTCGTTATGCTAATTTTATAGTACAGCATAAAAATAGTGATTATGGAATTTTAAGGGTTAGTTGCTATGGTGACAATGCAAGTCTGGGGCCAGTTGCATAAAGCTAGTTTATGACTAGTCTAATTAAGACTGTCTGTTACTTAAATATTACAACTGACTTATTTTGAGGTAGGATTGTTAGCCACCTTCCCCCTGGCTAATCTTGAGTTAAGAACTTTGTTGTTATGGCAACGAGTCGGCCTAACTGTCAGAGTGGGAAGTTTAAATACTGAAGCCGTTTCATACAAGATGGTAAATCTTTGGTTTTTGGAAAGAGTCTGAAGAAGACAGCGAGTCTTTAGAGACAGAAACAACCCATTAGAGATCTACAACAACCAAGAAGTAGTAGGAACAGGTAAATATAAATGTCTATAGCAAGTTTTACTTAAAGTCACATTTAAGTCTAAGACCGGGTCTATCTTTATGCAACTGGCCCCTGGGCTTAAGGCTATAAAGTGCATCACACTTGCTTGAGAACTGAGCAGATGAGTCCGTTAGCAAACTGTCAAAACTCAACTGAAAGCTAACGTTAGCGACGAGGCTAACGTTAGCTTTATCACAGACTGTACTTCTCTCTCTAATGCTAACATGCTAATGTTAGTCAACATTAGCATGTTAGCAATCCATGGCAGCAAGGAGACAGAGAAGCTGCTTTGGTTCTTGCAGTGAAACCTCTCAGCTCAGTGAGAGTGATATAAGTTGGTTTATACAGAAGCTAGCCCAATGGTTCACCTAAAAATGGCCGCCGCTCCAACCGTTGATTTGAATGGAAATGACTGTTCTATCCATTCAAATTCTGTGGTGTGTTCCTTTAAGCTAGCCGATAACTTACATAACATTCCATAAATAATAGTCCATCGGTTTTAATTTCATGCTAGTAAACGTTTTGTCATTGACTTGTCATTTTGGGATGCAACTCTTCACTTGCACTCCAATGTCTGTCCATTGGAGGAGTCGGATCCATCGCACACCAAACCTCCGGCTGGCGTTCAGATACATCCTTTCATTACTTCATCCTTTCACCAGACATCTCTCATTCTCCTCTCCCACAGCATGCCGCTTACAGCTTCCTTTAACAGGCCGCCATTAGCACTGCTTTACCACACCATCCTAACTCCAAACCAAACTCCACTACCCAGCATCCATCCTGGCAAGGGGTACAGTAAGCTTCACTACACTTCATGTCTTTCAACTGTTGTTCTTTCGCTCTTTCGGTTCATGTTTCCTCTCTGTTTTCTGTCCGTCATTGATTGAGTGATCGACTGAATTTCTTTGATCAACCGTCAATATCGGCTACCTCAAAGTCGATTATAGAATTCTAAAATATCTGCTCAACACAAGAAAAGTCATGATTTATTTCTCTTGTGATCGTTGTACCTTTAAAATGGTAACTAACTCAACAGCAGCAGATATTTGACCAATTAAAAGAAAATGCATGTTTCTCTCTAGTGATACAGTGGCTGGGAGTCACCTTCTCTTTTTGGACACACCACAAACTATGACTGACCTTTTTATTGTGTGTGTACAATATGTGAAAAATAAGTATAGTTTGTACATTGTTAACTTTTTAAATAAGACACTAACCCATCCAGGTATTTGCAGATCGCATCTAATTGGCTAGCATTGCTACCTGTCTATCTAAATGCCTGTTAGCGCTTGCTAGCAAAATTTTCCGTTTTTATCATTTTTTACAGCAGCCAAAAATGTTTGAGTCAACATAGCCATCATCATGGCAGGCCAGCTACTGTTCCACTTTTCTACATCGAAATGTAAAAGCATGTGTTTGATTTGGATGTGAAACTCCTGCTTAGTGCTTTCTCTCCACATGTAAGCCAACCTATACAACCTCAATACTACAATGTGGAGTTAAATAGACTAAAGCTACAACTTCAGGGTATCTGTAGGTCCTTAAAACGTCTGAAACCATTTAAAATTATTTAAATATAAGGCCTTTAGCTGGTAGTAGTGTGTTTTATTTTCTTATGTTGTATTTCATAACTTGCACTTATAGTTGATCGCAGGAAGCTTGAATCATATCCACAGTGTTAATACAATATGCTAAACATCACATCTGCTTTAATGAACACACTTGGGCATCCTGTCCCTAAACGTTTAATTTCCTAGTGTCCTTTTTGTTATACTGCTCATTTATAGTTTCAGAACTTTCATCAGCTATTATATGTTTTTATGTTTTTGACCAATGTTTGGTTCTTTATTTTGGTTTTTGAGTTTGTCTTAAATCCAATTCCAGGTAGCATTAAAAAAAAAAAAAAAAAGGTAGTCTTAAATTCAGCTCTCTAAAACCTGCAGATACCCTGAACTTCAAACTTTTCCTCTAATATGAAAGCGGCTGCTCCAATATAAACACACATTCCTCCTCAGTTCAGCCGCTCAGGACAACAAGTTCACTCTCTCCCTACATTTGTATGAGCTGTAATCAAATCAGCAATGACAAACTACTCATTTCTGCATTTCTATCATCCTCTCCCCGTCTCACTCATCCCATCTTCTTCTTCTCTTCCGTGGGAAACCATTCTTCACTCACCTCCACCCAATTTACTACCTGCTCTCTTCCTCTCTCACCTGCCTCAACCCTCCTCTCCTAACCTACATCCCTCCCTCTTTTTTGATTACTCCCTCCTCCTCTACCTCCTCCTCCTCCTCCCCCCAGACCATGGAGTGCCAGATGGAGGAGTGGTATAAGGAGGTGGGGGACCTCCAGGTGCAGGCGGCCTCCATGCCCCAGCAGGGGCAGGTGAAGGAGACGGTTGCCGAGCGACAGGCCGCCGTGGAGACCAGGATGGTGCGTCTGATCGAGCCGCTGAAGGAGAGGCGGCGCATCCTGCTGGCGTCCAAAGAGGTTCACCAGGTGGGGCGGGACCTGGAGGACGAGATCGTGAGTAGGACAGCCGACACACACACACACACACACATACACACATACATAGAGATGCACACACACCCACAGACATGTACACACTCACACGCATACATACACACATAGACAGAAAGTCTCATATACATGCATACACACGTAAACATGTATTATACGTGAATACACCTGCTTTAAGTCACATGCAGGTCACACACACACACACATACACATACACACACACAGTCACACACACACACACACACACACACACATACAGCACACCCACAGGTCTCAGACATGCTCACACTGTCACAAACATTCTCTCTCTTTCTGTCACACACACACACACACACACAGACAAACAAACACACACAGACAGACATGCACACTCTTTTTTTCCCTGTCTTTCTCTGTCTCACACACACACACACACACACACACATTCTAACTCCCCTGCTGTGTGTGTGTGTGTTGTGGTTGTAGCTGTGGGTGCAGGAGCGCCTCCCCATGGCCACCTGTCAGGAGCACGGCTCCAGCCTGCAGGCCGTCCAGCAGCTCATGAAGAAGAACCAGGTAGGGAGGCAGACCAGTCGGTTCTGACCCAAAACAACTGAACAACGATTCAGACTCTCCTTCACTATCAGGTTTCAAAAAAGCTCTCAATACTCACCTGTTCTTCACCAGTAGCCTTTAATATATTATTTTCTCTCTTGGTCGCCTCCATTTTCTTTCAGTTTAATATTAAATTGTACTTATTTTTTTTCTGTGAAGTGTCTTTGAGTACCCTGAAAAGTGCTATGCAAATAACATGTAATATTATTATTGTTACTATTGAAGTTTGGTGCCCCCTGTTGAAACACTTTTGCCCAACTACTGGTTTGAACTGAAATCATCACTTCAATGGTGAAAGTGATTGACTTAATTCTAACTCAAATTCTGTGTAATATCTCATATTTATATGGAGTAAATACATTTTGGATTGTGGATTTAATAGCAGTAAATCCCCTTTCCTCCTTTTACTCCAGTAAATCTTGACTGTAGAGGCTCATGCACACCTTCAGTTTCTTGTAGACAGGTGCGTAGGAGGAAATGTCCATAGGCAAGAGAAGAGAGAATTCTCCAGTAAATCAGTAAATCTCTGTATCGTTCTCATCTTTCAAACAACATAGAAAAGACTCAACACGGTCTCTCCTCTCCTCCTATTCTCCTGCAGACCCTGCAGAGGGAGCTGCAGGGCCACAGGAGCAGGATAGAGGACGTCCTGGAGCGGGCGGGGATCATCGCCTCCATCCGCAGCCCCGAAGCGGACTGCGTCCGGGCGGGACAGGACCAGCTGGCCCAGCTGTGGGCTCTGCTGTGGGCCGAGACGGAGAGGAGGCAGCTGGTCCTGGACGCCATGTACCAGGCCCAGCAGTACTACTTCGACACGGCCGAGGTGGAGGCCTGGCTCAGCGAGCAGGAGCTGCACATGATGAACGAAGAGAAGGGCAAGGTGTGTGTGTGTGTGTGTGTTAGTCTGACAGTCACTGTTGGGCTTGTTACTCAAGAAAAGTAACAAATTAGTCATTATTCACTGAATTGAAAAGATGCTATATGTAGCATTTTTAAATCAATAAATCATTATCACATTAATTTTGTGAGATTATTGTAATTACCGTAAACAAACCAGAACATCAGTGGTCAGCCTGTCAGCCTCTATCAGCCTCTACTCTGCATCCTCCATTGTTTCTCCACCTGGTGGATCTGGAGGGAAATCTGCTGGATCGCTTTACGGCCCAAAACAGGAAGAGGTTCTGTTCTTCCAGAGCAAACAGAGCTAAAGCTTTCAGAGTTTCTGGCAGAAGATGGTGGAAGGAGAGAAACCCAGTCAGAAGTCGTTGCATAGTTTGACTTATTCTAGAAAAACTGACTTTTAGGAAACACAAAGTTTTCATCTGACATCATCAGTAATGCTGTAAGAATTTCATCTCATTCAGTTGGACCTTCAATTTAAAAACGTCTGTTCACTGCTTGTGTATAGAAACAGGATTGGGCATTTGTGTGTATGTGAGACCAGAGAGTGTTATTATTTTTAAAGCGAAACTCTTCCTCTGCCTTGTCCTCGTCCCATCAGGACGAGCCGAGCACGCTGCAGCTGCTGAAGAAGCACTTGGTCCTGGAGCAGACCATCGAGGATTACGCCGAGACCATCGGCCTGCTGTCGCAGCAGTGCAGACAGCTGCTGGAGATGGGGCATCCAGACTGGTGAGGAAGTAAACACACACACATGTAGTGTTAGTGTCACAAAATTAATGACGAAAATGCTCCTGATTTCTGCACCAGGACGACATTCATTTCATTCTATTCATTCTCTTAATGACAAAAATATGACAAAAGTATAACAATGCGGGAGATCATTGTCATAACTATCCATGAAAATATGCTGTTTTGTTAAATGAACGTAGTTTGTAGTGTGTCCAATCACAGATGTGCAGTTACTCTTGCGTGCTTCTCATTGGAGATAATGATCACAGACATGTATTAACATACAGTGTGCAATGCCTGATTATCTATTCCCAAAAATATCAGACAGCTCCCTGATGTAGATTTGTGCAGCTCTCAGATCAGCCGATAAATTGTTGTTGCAAATGCAGTGGTGCTAATTTTTCTCATCTACAGTTAAATAGCTGCACACATGCACACACAAACTCGCAAACATCTTGCTGGTTATTTGACCAGACGAGAAGGAATTTGGAGACTCAACTGTTGTTTCACAAAAGAAAAGAGCCAGGCGTTTGTTTAATACAAAGTAAATGTATGGGAAATGAAAGATGGGGAAGAGCAACACTTGCAGTACTGAGAACAAAGATTTATCATTAAAAACCAACACATTTCGGCATGTGGTCTTCATCAGGGAGTGTCGTTTGTTGTTTGGTGTTTTTGACGAACCCTGACGACGGCCATGTGCCAAAACCTCATAATACCGGAATACCGGAATACAGGAATAACGTTTCAAATTTTTAAAATGAAAGATGACAGTAAACAACACTCTACATAAACATATTTGATGTTATACTCATCAGGAAAACCCTTAAGGCGCTTGCCAAAGACAGAATAGTTTCCTCCTTCACAGCGTGCAGCCGAGCCACAGAAAGCTCCATATTGATTATTCAAGATGTGTCAATCCATTGAGATTGTATGTGGTGGTTTCCAACAAAGTGCCTCCAAAGTGCATCCTTTCTCCAACCTGGTCTCCTGAAATTTCATGAAATAAGAACAAAGCCTTAAAATGCAAATACGAACTCTGTGCATGAAAAGTGAGAGAAATATGTGTTCCCACCATATGAGGATTACGTGAAGGAGATAAGCAGGAAGTAGTGTGACATTGAAATAGAGCAGTGGAAAGTAAAGGTGTTATGGTCGGGGTGATGGATGGGTGTAAACATTTGCCTCCTACTCTGACGACCCAGGTTCGATTCTCAAGTTATACTAAGAAGATTTCTATCATATCAAGTGTTTTTTATATTTTAACCATGACCAAAGCATTTCCCTAACCTTAAAGGTCCCATATGGTGTAAAACAGGATTTCCCTTGCCTCTGTGATTATAAAGGAGTTGGATGGTCTATCTAAACATGGTGAAACTATCAAAACACACGGTCACCAACTAAATCCACACAATCCATATTAGAAAAGCGAGCCTCTAAACGAGCCGTTTGGACTTCCGTAACTTTGTGGCGTCACAAAGGTTCGCTCATTATCATTTCTGTAAGAAATAATAGACTAACAAAGTGTTTTTTTCAAAGCGGTTGAGCGGTTGTGATTGTTTATTAACCGGAGAGTTTTCCCTACCTGTAGCTGCCGGGCCGTGCTGTCTCACGTTACGCTCTTGAAATGGTTAACCAATCAGAACAGAGGGGTCGTTAATATTAATGAGCCTTAAAGACACAGCGACAGAAACAGCCTGTTCTTGGTAAGGCTCAGAGAGATGCTGGAAAATGAACGTGTAAAAATGGATTGAGAGTGTTTTTTGTACATGACACCACACACACAGCTTTGAATGGACCTCAAGACACGAAATGAACACTGGAACGTGGAGAATATGGGACCTTTAACCAAAGGTGCTTTAGTTGCCTAGACTTAAAGTTAAAGGTTAGTCAACCTTTAACTGAAATGGCGTGTCCAATTCGTGGGGGGGAAATTCTAGGAACATAATCTTCACATGATTCGTGTCCACATCACATAATCACATAATCATTTTTCATCAATTTGTGCTTCTGAAACCTATTTCCCTGTCAGAAAGGACTGAGGGTGAATGCTAAACTCTCGTCTGTTTTTCAGTATGTGGCCTGACACACTTCCCCCTCTCTCTCCTCTCTCTCCTCTCTCTCCTCTCTCTCTCCCCACAGCGAGCAGATCAGTAAGCGCCAGTCGCAGATCGACCGCCTGTACGTGTCTCTGAAGGACCTGGTGGAGGAGAGGAAGAGCCGCCTGGAGCAGCAGTACTGGCTCTACCAGCTCAACAGGGAGGTGGACGAGCTGGAGCAGTGGATCGCTCAGAGGGAGGTGGTGGCCAGCTCACCCGAGCTGGGCCAAGACTACGAGCACGTCACCGTGAGTAACAGATGAGTCAGCGCGGACGGATACGTGATTTAGAAACACTTGTATAGGTCACTGCTCGGTTATAGCGGTTCAGTCAGGATAACTCAGGAATTAAAGGTGCTGCGTGTAGCATTTTAGTATTAATAAATCATTATCACATTAAATATCTCCATGAGATAAAGCTAAATTAAATTGGCAACATATTTTCTTTTCCTCTCTAATTTTCTCTCCCTCCTCACCTCCACCCCCCCCCCCCCCCCCCCCTCACCCCCACCCCCACCCCGCCTCCAGGTCCTGCAGGAGAAGTTCACGGAGTTTGCGTCGGAGACGGGCAGCGTGGGTCAGGAGCGGGTGACGGCCGTCAACCAGATGGTGGACGAGCTCATCGACTACGGCCACGCCGAGGCCGCCACCATCGCCGAGTGGAAGGACGGGGTGAACGAGGCCTGGGCCGACCTGCTGGAGCTCATGGAGACCCGGGCGCAGATGCTGGCCGCCTCACACCAGCTGCACAAGTTCTTCTCCGACTGCAGAGAGGTGCGTTGTATAGAACTAAGATACATACAGTATGTACTGTATATAGCTGAACTGGAGCCAGACTGGTGTTTTGTAATGATACAGTATGATACAATACTGAACAATACAATGCAATGCTATATGATATGATATGATAATATACAATATGATATATGAAATGATACAATACTGTACTGTATGATACAATGCAATGCTATATGATACAATATAATAATAATAATATGATATGATACTATGATACAATATGGTGTGATACTATAAGATCCAATATGATACGATACAATGCAATATGATACAATATGGTGTGATACTATAAGATCCAATATGATACGATACAATGCAATATGATACAACACAGTATGATTCCATAAAATGCAATGTTATGATACAATGCAATACAATACAACACAATATGATATATAATATGATATGATACAGTATGTTACAATATGATGTGATGCTATACACTACAAGACGATACAATGCTACATGATATGATTCAATGCGATACGATACATTACGACACGATAACATACGATACGATATGATAACATACGATATGACATGATACAATGCGATATGATACGATACGATATGCTACATTATATTATACGAAGCAATACTATACAACATGATACAATACAATACAATATGATACAATACAATACAATATGATACAATACAATTACAAAAGAAAAATTTAGTTTGCAAGGCCAGAACAGTATGCATCATACACAGCAGTGGATGATATACAACACTCTACGTCCCTGTGTGTGTGTGTGTGTGTGTGTGAGAGAGAGAGAGAGAGAGAGAGAGAGAGAGAGAGAGATACACAGACAAACTAAAAGGCCAGTGCATTGAATACAACTTAACTCAGTTTTGAGCTCACTTATAAGATACAATATGATACAATAACACTCTTTTGCCTGAAACATTTACTCTGCATCTTAAGCGGTTCTATTGTGCATAATTTACATGGCATTTATTTACACAGATGCTACAGCTCAGATATCAGATAAAATACAGAGGTTACATACTTTCTTTCTGCCACGTACGCATTGCAACCTCCTCTGTGTTTTTTTGTTTTCCCAGGTTTTGGCCCAGATTGAGGACAAACACCGGAGGCTGCCGGAGGTGCGAGCTCGCCAGGGTGGCACTGCCAACACTAGCACCCTGCAGAGACTCATGCACAGCTTCGAGCACGACATACAGCTGCTGGTCACGCAGGTACGACAAGGACACGCCTGTGCTCAGACAGCACGCAGAATTACTCACGCTTCAGTGTTCAGTGGCCTCAAGAAGCATGCTGGGTAAACACAAAGACCTTCCCTCAGTGATGAAATGGTCTGCAGAGCTTTTTCTGGCAAAAATATCAGTCAACTTGCTTCCTAGTGGGCAAGTTCAATACTAGATTTAGCTATTTTTAACCCGGGGAATGTTTGCTCAACATGCATACTCTCTCTCAGCAACGCCCTGCTTCACATTTATAATGATAATAATAATAATAATAATACAATTTATTTATATAGCACTTTTCAAAACAAAGCTACAAAGTGCTTTACAGTGAAGAAATTACAATGAGTTACAATGAGTCAATATCATATATATAAGGAAATAAAAGCAATAAAAACATAGGCTACATTTAAAATGAGACACTGAGAAAAAGTACCAAATTAGAACAAAAGAGCAAATTATAAGAAGGCCTTTTCAAAAATACAGTTACACACATTCATACCTGGGAGCTGCCTGATCTGGAGTTGAAGACGATCATTTTGAATCATTAAGACGGCGGTGATTAGCTTTTTTTTGTCTCTTCGCGCATCGATTGGAACTGGATACAGAGCAGGAAAAAACGCTCCTCACAGCAGAACTGAGAACCAGAATCCTTTGCTGCATCAGGACTTTGTGTTGGTGTTTGATTTACTTTGACTTAATTGTCTGTGTCTGTGTAACAATGTGTAGTTTGATTAACCATTCCGTTAATCTGTTTTAATTGTGCCAGAGGTGAACCCAAAGACAACAGACAACATTCTATTCTATTCTATTCTATTCTATTCTATTCTATTCTATTCTACAGACTGTCTCGTGTTGTAGATATTGTTATAACTGCAAGTGAATAATTTGTAATGAATTCGTAATCATTATTGTTATTTTAAAACAGTACTTTGGAAACATGTCTCAAATACCATGCCGATAAAGTCTAATGAGAATCAAAATCTCTAGTTCGTTGTGAGTCTGTGAGTTTGAATCTTCACAGCAAAACTAGATTCTGAGTCGGCACTTAATTTTGCTTCATCTCCTCTCTGCCACGCACCTGGGCCACAGAAACATTACAGTGTACTGAAGACCAACGCAGAACCACAGCTGCTCCACGTCAGCTCCAGCGACAAAGCCCTGACTGTGTGGCGCTGACGTCCGTCGGAGCAGCTGTGTTTTTTTGCGTCACTTGCAAAACAAACCCTCTCTCTTTACACTTTAAAATGTCTGTCCCTTCCTTGTTGGGCTTAACGTTTCTGTGACCCCGCTCTCCCTCTCTGCCAGGTGCGCCAGCTGCAGGAGAGCGCGGCCCAGCTGAGGACGGTGTACGCCGGGGAGAAGGCCGAAGCCATCGCCTGCCGCGAGCACGAAGTGATGCAGTGCTGGAAGGAGCTGCTGACTTCCTGCGAGGAGTGCCGCGTGCAGATCACCACGGCGACGGACAAGCTGAGGTTCTTCGGCATGGTCCGAGATCAGATCATGTGGATGGAGTCCATCATCTGCCAGATAGGGACAGGAGAGAAGCCCAGGTACCTGTCTGCACTGCAGGAGAGGATTTATGGAGGAAAACAAAACCTGTGTCAACCTCACTATTAAACCAAGCTGGTTGGAATATGAAGGTATTCACAGGATAATACAAGGGCCAGAGGGAGTGGATTTCTGGTCATATGTACAGTAAAGACTGACATTTATACCCAATAGGATCCGATTTGGCTCTATGAGTTTGGGTGGGTGGAGTTTTGTCAGGCTCAGGAAAAAATACTGTTATTCGCAATTAATATACAATTAGCCAATTACAACAAATTTCACACTTCAGGTGGCTGTGGTCATATGCATGGTGTAAAGTAGAGTAAAGCCATACATTATAGTAAGATGATTAGTTCAGTTTGTTTGCACAGAATTTCAGTGATAAAATATAATGATATATTAAAAAAAAAACATTTGTGCAGGTTAGATCAACATTTGAGTAGGGTAGATATAAAACCAAAAACAAAAAATCAAGATGACAAGCAAAAACATGACTAGACTCAATAACTGAATCTAAATGACAACAGAAATAACGTAATGCAAATACAATGACAAACAATGAAAAAACAGTCCATAAAATAGTCAAGAATAAAAACATACAAATGAATTCAGATAGCTACAGCAGTGCTGGGTAGGCTAGACCAGGTAGGTTAGGTCAGCCTGTTACGTCTTTTCTTTTTTTATATATATATATTTTTATTGTTTTTGAAGGAAAATATAAACATAACAACAACAAACAGGTATGATTTTGCATAGGGCATTGTAGATATTCTGACACAAGTTACTGGCAAGTTACTGGGGAAAACTCCCTGTTGAAACCATAGAACCTGTTATGTCTTTTCAACCTGCTGTTTTGTGTCTTTGTTTTGTGTTTTATCTTGTTTGCATACTGTATTGCATCATTTTGTTTTGGGATTGATTGTTAATTAGTTAGATCTAGGTAGGCTTGTTCTCTGTAAAGTCCTTTGTGACAGGCTTTTGTGATGAAGGGATTTATATATAAATAACCTTGATTTGACTTGACTTAGATAGAAAAACATGGCTTGTACTGTATGGTATAGTATGGTAGTCAGTGTGTTTACAAGTCAGAAGGTTTTGGTGTTTCTGTGTGGTGAGCTGAGCGGCTGTGGTCTCTCTCCGGTGCCTACAGGGACGTTTCCTCGGTGGAGGTGCTGATGAACTATCACCAGAGTCTGAAGAGCGAGGTGGAGGCTCGCAGCCGCAGTGTCCTGGAGTGCATCGAGATGGGAAAGACGCTGCTGGCCGCCAGAAACCCCGCTGCTGAGGAGGTGAGGGGGGCATGGGGATGACCAGACGAATCTTTAATGATCCACACGGGGAAACTGGATCACTGCAGCAGCAATGAACGGGACATAGATAAGAGTACAACAAATAGAAAGTACTGAAAATGAAACAGAATTTTTGCCTGGTTGACTGTTGACCAGCAGGATTCCCACAGGCCCTGGAAATACCTGAAAGTTTGTGGATTTGAGAAAAATGAAATAAGGCCTTAAAAGATTTTGAAAATGGATGGATGGAGGCCTTGAAAGTACTTGAATTTTGTATTAAATATATAGCAACCAAATTCATCAATATGCCTCAGCTCTCTCCATCCTGGGATCAATACTTCACACCCTGAGGAAAACCCTGTGATGGAGATTTGTGTTGATACAGCAGCAGTTCTAAAAAATATTTCACCAAGATTTCCTGACTTGACCAGTAAAAATTGAAACATTTATGATGTGTATTATTTACCAATGTCATGTCTTATGCCACAACATGCCAGTTTGGAATTTCACCAAACAAGACCATGAAAGTAATTTAAACATCCTTTAATTCGATGTACAAGTGAGTGTGGGATTAACAGATTTACAGGTGAACAGATTTACAGTCCAGTATGCAGGGTGTGCAAATGTGCATTGTTGGCTCGCCACATGATCAGATTTGCAGCGCAGATGTGCTTTGATGCATTGTTAGCTGTTGACCTGATCAGATTTACATTTAGAGTTCGGGGTCACTGTCGGCCAAACAGCTGTGGAAGAGGAGCTGCGTTCAGTTCATTTATTCCTTAGACTTTCCGCAGACTAACAGCAAATTCCCTTTTAATTTAGACAGTTTAAGTAAGACATTTTCTTCAAAAGGTTGTCACACCACAAGTGTTAAAGGATAAGGCTGGTTTTTTAATGCATTGCTTACCGTCACCAAATCCTATGAAAATAACAAAATCAACAATGCGTTTGCTCTACTCTCGTTACTTTCTGACTTCCCGCGTACCGTTTTTAGCCGTCAACCTGGAAGTCATTGGCTCCAGTTGTAAGCTAAAATGAAATTGAAATTGAAATACAGCTCACAAAGACATAGTTTAAATTTTTAAAATCACTAACTGTTACCACGAAACGTCAGGCTGTTGTAGTTATTACCAAATCAATTTCAAATGGGAACAAATTCTTCATTACGCCGGGGACTATTTTCGGTGCTACGGAACTACTTTCCTGAGATCGCAAACGTGTTTACAGTCGACTTATTAAGTTGTTTGAGGAAAAAGTCGGCCGGCCCGGTGCATCACGATGATGAAATATGTAGTTGCCCAGAGCAATGGCATGGCTCTTTGATGGGTTTTTAATAGTTTTTTTAATACAATGGAGTTCTATGGCTGCTGGGACATGGTTTCATTGGGCACCGGCTACATGGACAAGATTTGCTGGCAAAACAAAATCATTGCTGATTTTGTTATTTTCATAGGATTTGTTGATGGTAAGCAATGCATTAAAAAACACCGGCCTTATCCTTTAAAGAAATAACTGCAAAGAAAGCGCTATCATTAGGAAATGGATCGTTGTTTCTATTTCCATTTTGAGGTATTTCAGCACTGCAATTTTGATTCTGACTCCTGTGATGATGTGATTCTGATTGCTGATTTTGATTCTCAGATCAAGGAGAAGCTGGACAAGGTGGTTGCTAAGCAACATGAGCTGTCTGAGAAGTGGGACAAGCACTGGGAGGTGCTACAGCACTGTGAGTACACACACACACACATACACACACACACACACACACACACACATACACACACACACACACACACACACACACACACACACACACACAGGCCTAAAAGCTGTCATAAATATAGACAGAGTACAGATGTACAGACACAGAGATACGCACATAAGGTTCAGGGGGAGAATTCAAAATAAGACAAGAATTAAGGATAATTGGCCAGACTAGGCTAGAATAGAATAGAATAGAATAGAATAGAATAGAATAGAATAGGGCACAATTTTGACAAAATATTTGATGTTTTATCCTCCTCTCATTTCTGCTTTTTCTCCTCTCCTCTCCTCTCTCCTCCTTTTCTCTCCTCCTCTCCTCTCTCCTTCTCTCCTCTCCTCTCTCCTCCTCTCCTCTCCTCTCCTCTCTCTCTCTTTCTCTCCTCTCCTCCTCTCCTTTCCTCTCCTCTCCTCCTCTCCTCTCTCCTCCTCTCTTCTCCCCCTCCTTTCCTCGCCTCTCCTCTCCTCTCCTTTCCTCTCCTCCTCCTTTCCTCGCCTCTCTCCTCTCCTCTCCTTTCCTCTCGTCTCTCTCTCTCCTCTTTTCCACCTCTCCTCTCCTCCTCTCTCTCTCCCTCTCTCTCTCCCTCTCTTCCTCTCCTCTCCTCCTCTCTCTCTCCTCTCCTCTCCTCCTCTCTCTCTCTCTCTCTCTCTCTCCTCTCCTCTCTCTCTCCTCTCCTCTCCTCAGTGTTGGAGGTGCATCAGTTTGCCCAGGAGGCGGTGGTAGCGGAGGCGTGGCTGACAGCTCAGGAGCCGTTCATCAACAGTAACGAGCTGGGCGGGAGCGTGGACGAGGTGGAGCAGCTGATTCGTCGACACGAGGCGTTCCGCAAGGCCGCCGCCACCTGGGAGGAGCGCTTCAGCTCCCTGCGACGACTCACCACGGTAACGCCTCCCTCTTCATCACTTTGACTGTCACTCTTTGCAGTTGCGTCACAAATTTCCTTGTAACCACATCTGACGCCATGATGGAGGCCCAGCTAGCCACTGCTAACGTTAGCTTCTACTAGATACATTAGCTGGTGCTCAGATCAGATGTGTTAGCAGTGATAGTTAGCTGACCAGATACTAGCTAGCAAGCTGACGTTATTGATCAATGTATCAATGGTGAAATGATCAGTTCCCAGTCAGAAACAGCACAGACATTAGCCAAGTCTATTGAATTCTGTTGAGTCATGTACTGTATGTTGATTGTTGGTGAGGCATGTGAGCAGGTGATGTTATATCCTTTGTAAACATTTCTTACAGAGCTTTCCCACTTGGTACTGTAACTGGATCTGTGACTGTATGTGATGTTGAGCCTGATTCTGTTCTCTGTCTCCAGGTGGAAAAGTTGAAAGCAGAGCAAAGTAAACTCCCCCCAACCCCCCTGCTGGGCCGTAAAGTCTTCCTGGACCCCCAAGACGCCGCCCCCGGTGCCGCCGCCCTCACCCGTCTCCCGATCTCCCCCGTCATGAGACAGACCATCTATGAGCAGAACGAAGCCAGCTCCCCCCCCTCGCCCTCTCCGGCCACCCCCTCGCCCTCCCCCTCCTCTGTGGCTCGCCGGCTGGGGTCGACGGTCGCCAACTACACCCCGGTGATGAACGGCTCCAGCTACCGCCACACCCTGGAGGCGCGGCACGGCGGGGTGGTGGGCGTGGCCGCGGGGCTGGGCCAGCCCGCCGCTTCCTCCATCGCCTCGGTCGCAACGGCGGCCATGCTGGTCTCAGCCAATCAGGTCCGAGAAAGCGCCAACGCGGCGAGAGACCAGGTGGTGAAGGTGATGAGTCACGTACCTCAGCCGGTCCAGGCGGCGAGGGACGTGGAGGTGAAGTCGTCCCCGTATCTACGGCAACCCAAGATCAAACACATCGACGACGTGGTGACGCCGCTGCTTGTGGCCAGCCGGCTGGAGAAAGCCAGGGAGAGGGAGAGAGAGAGGGAGATGATGATGGGAGAGATAGGGACGGAGAGAGGGGAGGTGGCCGTCATGGCCGAGGTGGTGCTGCAGGATCCCGGCAGGGAGAGGCTGCACAGCGAGCCCAGCAGACCGTCTCGGAGCACGAGCAGGACTGACCCTCTGGCCCACGCCGAGCCCCAGGCCCAGACCCACGGCCACCACAGGGAGCACAGGATAGAGCGGCAGCTGTCCAGCGAGCAGCTGATCCAGGCTCGCAGGGACGAGCTGCCTCAGGAGGTGTGGAGGGAACAGGCGGAGAGGCGGGAGAGACGGACGCTGGAAAGGCAAACGTCCAGCGAGCAGGAGGGCGGCGGCCACGGCGGCCACGAGGGCCGGCGGAGAGAGAGGGACCGACACCGGGTGGAGAGACAGGAGTCCAGCGAGCACGACACCGGCAAGGAGCACTCAGACAGACGCTCAGGAGGAGGGTGAGACTAACCGTGTCCCTGAGCCGTCCCTTAGGTTGTGCTGTCTGTCTTTTGCCGTCTGTGTTGTGCTGTGTGTCTGATGTTTGTCTGATTTTTATGTGTGGACCCCCAGAAGATTAGCGGGTGCTGCGGCATAAGGTAATAGGGATCCAAATAAAGAGTAAGATAATTGATAATGATATGTAAAGTGCATAATGTTTAAATTAACTGTATCAGTGTGGTTTGAATGTTTTATTTTGACATCTAAACTTACATTTAGGGTTGGTATTTGATCATTTTGTGGTCTGAACTAATATTTGATGTCTTGAGTAGTTGTTGCGCATTACAGCTACAACTTGTGATTGTAAAAATGTAATTGCTGTGGCTGTAATGTGTGTTGTCAATGATGTGTTAATGTACTGGATGATGGTGTGTGTTCAAGCTACTCAAAAAGGGAAAAAAAACAATTGAATATTTTTTTTTCACAGAACCCTTAATCTGAATTCTGATGTTGTGTTTTGTCTACAGAGAGAAGCGATCCACCCTGGCAGACATTGTAGAACAGCTGCAAGAAAGAGAGGCAGCGCAGGTCTGGAGACTCATTTGTTACAGCTTTCATTCAGACCTAGTGTTAGAAAATACTTTGTGTGGTTTGTTCTAGCTTACATAGATGTCATATGGGTCTATGGGTCTTCTACATAGGGAAGTACAGTGCATGCCAGAAAGTTTCACAATCACTGAAAAAGTATTTTGAGTATACACATTAATTCTGAATCATTCTGACGTTGTGAACACCACTTAGCTGGTATTCCACACTTTCATAATTCTTTCAGGAAGTGAAAAACATACTTTGTGTGTTTTTAGTTGTACCTGTTTACCTCATATATTGTCTTTTATTCCTATTTTCTATTATATATATATATATTTTTATTTATTTGTATTTTTCTATCATTCATTGTGGTAGTTTCACATCACTGCTTTTGGGTTTTATTGTATTTAAAGCTCTTTGTAAACATTGTTTTTAGAAAAGTGCTATACAAATAAAGTTATTAATATTATTATTATTACTGACTCTTTCCTCCTTGAAAAACATACCTACTGACTCTTTACAAGATGAAAAACATACTTACTGACTCCATCACCCCTCCTCTCCCCCCCTCCCCCCAGGCCCGCGGTGAGGTGCCCCGCGTGCCTAACGGGGTACCAGAGAAGTCTTCCCGTCCCGAGCGGCCTCGAGCCCGGGACCGACCCAAACCGCGGCGCCGACCGCGACCCAAAGAGGCGGGAGAGACGACGCGGCGGTCCAGGTCCGCCCCGGCCCAGAGCTGCCCGGCGGTCCCCCAGCCCCCGACGCACACCGCACACCACGAGGGCTTCCTGTTCCGCAAGCTGGACATCGAGAGCCTGAAGAAGAGCGCCAATAGGTGGGCGTCCGGGGTCATCACAGCTGGATGGGTGGACGGTAGAAGTAGTTGAGAAGGAGAGCGGACATTGACGTCATGAGTATCAGACTTCTGGGGTTTTGATTTAGTACCAGTGGTGGAAGAAGTACTCTGATCCTTTACTTAAGTAAAAGTACCAATACAGCAATGTAAAAATACTCCATTACAAGTAAAAGTCCTGCATGAAAAATCCTACTTAAGTAAAAGCACATAAGTATTAGCAGCAAAATGTAGTTAAAGTATTAAAGTAAAAGTAGTGGTTTGGTCCCTCTGACTGATATTTTATTATATATGACATCATTAGATTATTAATACTGAAGCATCAGTGTGTAAGCAGCATGTTACTGTTGTAGCTGCTGGAGGTGGAGCTAGTTTGAACTACTTTATATACAGTTAGCTAGTTTAGTCCAGTGGTTCCCAACCTAGGGGTCGGGCCCCTCCAAAGGGTCACCAGATAAATCTGAGGGGTTGTGAGATGATTAATGGGAGAGGAAAGAAGAAAAAACAAAGTTCTGATACACAAATCTGTTTTCAGTTTTTGGACTTTTTCTCTAATCTTTGATTTTTGCGGAAATGTTGGATCATTTGAACATTTATTGAAATGAAACCATGTGTGGTTTAGAGGGAAAAATCATTATTTGGTGGAGCTGTTAACAACTGATAGACATCTGAAATGTGACCCCGACTACACACTGGTTTTTGTAAGACATCAAAAGCCAAAAAGGCTGGAAACCACTGGTTTAATCTTTAACAATGTGTTGTATTTTAAAAGCTTGTTATATTATCCATTGTGTCAAATCTCCATCTGAAAAGTAACTAAAGCTGTCAAATAAATGTAGTGGAGTAGAAAGTACAATATTTGCCTTTGAAATGTAGTGGAGTGGAAGTATAAAGTAGCATCAAATGGAAATACTCAAGTAAAGTCCAAGTATCTCAAAATTGTACTTAAGTACAGTACTTGAGTAAATGTACTTTCCACCACTGTTTAGTACCTGAGTGGGTAGAAAATACCTTGGTCAAATAGTATTTGCAAATAATTGTGTTTATTTTAGTCTTCTTGGAGTACCAGATGGGCGGGGTTTACCACATCAGAGCAATTCAGATAGTGGTAAGTAAGTTATCAATCACAGAAAAGTATACTTTCAAATACATTATGGTACTCAGTTTATTGTCCTATGTGGCAAACCCCATCCATCTGTGGCTGAAGCTGGGTAAAACAAATCCATTCAAAGTATCTGCAAATGCTATTTGACTGATGTTGGCGGCACACTTTGTTGTACCTTCACTGTCTGTTTCCGGTGACATCACTGTCCCCTCCTTTATTGACTCCACCCAGATGACAGGGGCATGACTTTAGCATGCTAAGCTAACGAGCTAACACACTCAGCTGACACTACCTCTGACATGTTGAGATGTTGGACAGATGCATGACTGACACAGATGACATTTGGTCACATGACAGTTCTACTAGTGTCTTATTGGTTGCCCCGGCTCCAGGGACAACGTAATGTAACCAATTACTAGCTAAGCTTTAGATGTTCATCTCTGCCATATGTTTCTCTAGAGGCGATTCTGCATAGGCTCATGGGTTTACATATGCGCATACTTGGCTTAAAGGGATACTTTGACATTTTGAGTTTTTGGTTTTTTTCACCAGACATTTGTCACATTGTGAGGAAAAAAAATCTACAATTGACCGGGTTCCTTAATGAACATTAAACAGTAAGTAATTTATGATTTCCAACTGAAATCCAACATCCAAGAGATCCACTAGTTGGATCTCTTGGATGTTGGATCCACTAGTTGGATCTCTTGGATGTTGGATTTCAGTTGGAAATCATAAATCTAGTCAGGAGGTAATATATGTTACTACGCAAAATAATACAGATTTGTTAATTGCTTTTTCAGCTTGAGAACAAAAGGTGTTGTAATGCCGATTGCTCACTCACAGCACCGTCGTCCATCATGAAGCAGTTGAAAATGCAAGGGTGGGGGTTTGTTTCAAAAACAGTACAAGCTGGGAAGTTTGTTTTTGAAAGCCATAAATCTCAGCGCCTGGCAAAGTAATTGTTGAATCCTTAGTATTGACTAATAAGCCTATCAAACCCTCACAGATATATTATGGTCATTTTGTCCTGTCAGACAGTAAAAATCTTGTGTTGTTTGCATTCCTTGTTGAAACCGAGTGGCACTGCTAGCTTGCAAGCTTGTAGTTTTTTTCACAATGTGACAATTATTTAATGAAGACAGACACCCACCCAGAAGTCTAAATGTCAAGGAATCCCTTTAAATACGGCACCAGGAGATACTCTTAAGTTATCTTCATATCTGGCTGTAGCTTCAGATTATTTTTTATACATCGTCTCTGATCGTGAGGATCAGAATGTGAAGCCGACAGTTACACGAATTAAACCACCAAACGACCAGCAGACATCTCACTGCTTGCAACAGCAACATGCATGATGCCTATGATGCCTCTTAATCAATCCAACACTAGCCCACAGCGTATGGCGCAGCAGAAGTGGTTGGCTGGCTAGTGGACTGGACTGGCTGGCTAGCAAACTGACTGGCTGGCTGGTTGATGGATGCAGTGAAGGGGGTGAAGGACCAGGGTTGACGAAGCTGTTGGTGGCGAACCTGCCTAGTGACCAGCCGCTTGGCCCCGCACACACACACACACACACACACACACACACACACACACACACACACACTTCTCTCTGACACGCAATCTTTCTGACACACACATACTCTTTCTGCCACTCTCTCTCTCTTTCACACACACACTCACTCACACACACTACCTGGCCTAAAACCTCCCTAGCTGCCACAGATGACCATCCATGCCCCTGCTTCCTCCTGAGAGACACCCGTATAGAAATCACACAACATCTGAACGGCTTAGTCTCTCCCTGCACTGCCCCCTAGTGGCTGGGCTGACCACGCACAGCTAAAGACTCATCCCTTTCCGCCTGTGGATGAGTCCCACTCTCGTATGTACATGCCCAGTTTATGTACATGCCAAGGTAAAGCATTAATACTGAATGGCTTAAATCTGGACAAGTGTGAATCTTCAAAGAAATCCTCCCTCGGTTTCTTCTGCGCTCTCCTCTCACCTCCCTGGTCTCATTTTTATTGGAGGAGAGGACCTGAGGGGCGGGGCCTACCTCAGACCTTCTCCTCCAATCGGTGTAGAGAAAGAGGTGAGGGGAGCGGGTAGAATTAGTCTTGGAGAGAGGATCGAGATTCAACCTGTCTCTGTTACATAGCTACACGACAAGGCACCGAGTTTGTTTACGTGCACATTAATATTCTGGTATTATTCGGGATACCCAAGTGTTCCTTTTAAGATTTGGTGCATATCCCATTTACAATAACTGGATGAGCTCCTCTCCTGATTATGAGAAACTGGCTGCCAACTGGGGTGTAAACTGCAAAAAATGTGTTAATCTGTCAATCTGTCAGTAGTCAACATAGCGCAGCAGGAGCTCTTCATTAGCATCAGACGCTGTATATTTAATCTTCAATATGTTCTTTTTGTTGTATTTTATCTACATCATATTCTTTGCTGCTGCAAAGACCCAATTTCACCTCAGGATAATTAAAGTTTCATTTTATCTTGTCTTAAACCTTAATACGATAGGTGGTATATGTCATTATTAGGCATTTAAACACCTTATCCCGTGTACCGGTGGCTTTTTTCCAGTCTTTGTAAGTTCTGTTTCCTTCAGAATATCGTTCGCTCATGTGCGCAGGGATATTTGTGATTGGGATATTGAGATGCACACAGACAGCTTGCTCTGAATAATACCTTAATCGGGATAGAATCTATTAACCGGACTGCTGTGTGCATGTAAACGCGCTCACTACTGAGGGAGAAGCATGACCAGCCTTTTAGCTGTGTTGTGAGAAAGCTGCCAAAATGCCATTTAACCAAACTCCTCTCCCTCCTCTCTCTCCTCTCTCCCTCCTCGCTGCTGGCTGCTCCTCCTGTCGTCTCCTCCAAGGTAAGTCATATATAAGCCCCTCCCCCCACACACACACACACACACACTGTACAGTACCCCTCCCCTCCATCCCCCACCTCCTCCCTCCGTCCGTCCCTTCGTCTGTGTTTGTTCGGCAGTGTGTGTCCTCCTCCCTTCTTGGCCCTGTGCGCCGGTCCATCCCACCTACCTACCTGCCTGCACTGGTCAGGTGAGTGAGGCGTTAGCTTAAGAGAGAACAACTCTGCGGCTCTTCCTGACTCCTCCCGTCTCCCCCCCGACCCCTTCCCCCCTCCTCCCTCCTCCTCCTCCTCCCCACTCTTCCCGCACCACAGCAGGTCATGGGTCAACCTGTACTGCGTGCTGAACAAAGGGGAGATGGGTTTCTACAAGGACGCCAAGAACACCTCGACGCCCTACAACAACGAGCCGCTGCTCAACCTCTCCCACTGCAACTGCGACGTCACCAACGGCTACAAGAAGAAGAAAAACGTCTTCACGCTCAAGTGAGGGGCTCGGCCGTTTAATATTCGTACTCTTGTTCAGACTTTGTTGTTGGTTTGTAGATGTGGAAGCGTGTTTTCAGACTCAACCTCACAGTATTAAGACTGAGAGATATCCTTGGCGGGTTTGGGTCAAATAGCTCTTAGGTGCTTGTTTTAACCTTCTTGGAGCATTAACTGGGCGGGGTTTACTGCATTAGGACAATTGGTAGTGTCAGTCAAAACTGACTTTAAAATAAAATCCTGTCTTAAAGAGTAACAAAACCCCAAACCCAAATCTGTGGAAAGCCTGACATCTAATGGTAAGAAGCATGCTACTGAAATTACCATCTGCTATTGGCTGATCTTGGTACCAAGTGATGTCACCACCTCTTGTACTCTATAGAAGGTGACATCACCTGGTACCAAAGATCAGCCAGTAGCAGATGTCAACTTAGATGTAAGGCTTTACACAGATTTAGTTTTGGGGTTTAGTTACTCTTTAAATTCCTGGTTCTCAGTGTAATATCCTATGTGGCAAACCCCCACCCATCAGACCCTTCAAGCAGGTTAGAAAAAGGACAATTGCAAATACTACTTGATCCAGGTCTGACTCTTTACTAATAAACAATTTCATATGGCTTAAAGTTCGTCACTGCACCATATGTAGCTCAAATCCTGTCTTCTTATTGCAGAACGAAGGATGGCAGCGAGTTTTTGTTCCATGCAAAAGATGAGGTGAGACATTCCTGTATTTCTAATCAGAGCAACAAAATAGTGGTAGTTGTAGACGTAGTAGTTGATCCCATAGTGTGAAATTTCCTTCCTTAATCCCGGAGGAAATTTAGGGAGCCAGTAGCTTAAATACTGGCTTAAATACTGGCTGCCTAAATTTCCTACGGGATTAATAAAATATCTATCTATCTATCTATCTATCTATCTATCTATCTATCTATCTATCTATCTATCTATCTATCTATCTATCTTATCAATGAAACACCACAAGTACCCACATCAGTAACATACAGAAAATAACAATCAGTGGAAACGCTACTGGGAAGCCAAACTGCAGCTGAAAGTGTCCCAATTCTTCTCTTTCGTTTTTTTCCCCTCACGTGACACAGATCTGATGTTTTCTAATCAGCTACTGTCTCATTTTTTCAATTTTTATCTGGCATGTGGTACGAAATCGGATCCCAAGACATGCAACCTACATGTGACTTGTATTGGAGCGCTCTAATTGGAATTTGTCAGCGTTGCCATGACAATAAGTTCTTCATACATCATTCACTTGAGACAATCGTCATAATTTTGGCATCATGGCAGCTTGGCTGAGCACAACCAGACACAACAATAGAAATAAAGCCAGCCGACTTGACTGGCATTTGATAAGACACATACTGTGATGAAAATGTGTGTGAAACAAGCAGGAGAAGCGTATAGGAACAAAAACAGATGGAGCGGCTTTTGTTTTTGTTATTCTACGCACACATGTCTTTTTCACATCAAATATCCAATATGAGCAGCAGTTCAGAAATTGAGCGTAAAGGCCTGCAGTGTGAATGTAGCTGAAGAGAACAGGTGGAAAATCCTGTTCTCATTGAATTCAACTGGATTATCCTCACTACTGAATGTTTTGTGATCATTTCGTGTCAAACAACCTTCTGTTTCCTGACCGTATCTCAGTCTCTCTTGTTTAGATTTGTTTTACATTTGATACATCTGACCCTCATCTGTCATTGTCTTTCACCCTCTTTCTCTCTCTCTCTCTCTCTCTCTCTCTCTCTCTCTCTCCCATCCCAGGACGATCTCAAAGCGTGGGTGACCAACATCACCGCCAGTATTTCGGAGCACGAGGAGATTGCCAAATGGGGCCAGCCCCAGCCAACTACCTCATCCACCGACGAGGGCACGCGCCGCGACGGCAGCAAGGCAGACAACAGGTCAGAGCGAGGCGGCGAGCGCTCCGACCGGGCCGAGCGGGCCGACCGAGAGAGGGAGAGAGAGAGGGACAGGGAGAGAGAGAGAGAGAGGGAGAAGGAGAGGGAGAGAGGCGAGCGGTCAGAGAGGTCAGACAGGGGGGAGAAATCGGACGCCAAGCGCACGGAAAAGTCCGGTAAGAAGAAGTGAGCCGGGCGACGGACTCGTCGGGACTGAAGTGTGTGAACTGTGGAGGGAGGGGGGGGTCGTAGACTGGTAGTGAACGCCCCCCTCCTTCTCTCTCTCCCTCTCTCTCTCTCTCTCTCTCTCTCTCTCTCTCCAACACTGTCTACAAATGGGCTGTGTTTGGATTGAAAGCTACACACAGGACAGTAGGACTGACCCGGGCTCACTCGTACGACCGACAGATTTGGAGCAGGAGGTGTCTCTCTCTCTCTCTCTCTCTCTCTTCCTCTCTGTCTCTCTGTGAGGACGCAGACGGCTCCGCCCGCGCCCCCCTGGTGGCCGTTTCGGATAACTACAGCGGGGCGGGTTTCGCGCTAAAAACCCGGGGCGGCGTTAAACGCGAGAGAGAGACGGGACACGCGTCACGTTAACTTGAAGGCTGTTATTAATTGCTGGTAGTACGAAAACGTAGCTCATACTGTTTCATGTTTGTTTTTTCTATGAGATGAGCTGTATCTGTATGTATTTCTTGTCTGTCTGTCCTATCTATCTATCTGTCTGTCTGTAAGTCAAGACATCCTACACTATGTCTTATTACTCCTCGAAAATCGAAAGAGAATGAAATTATGCCAAAATGTTTTACACACATACAAACTTGGAGAAATGTCCGTTGTTTTTTTTTTTGTTTTTTTTCTGTTTTCACGTTTTTCTCCACTTTATTCCATCTGTCTCAAGGTCTGGCCTCTGCCGTGAAAAAGAAAATGTGGAATTGGAACTGGTTTTACTTTCAAACCAAACAGCATTGACACCAGGTTCATCCAAACTCACTATGGCTGAATCAACACCGATGAACAATGTTGACGCTAGGGAGGTAAAAGATGATAATTTAAGATAAAAGAAGAGTAGAGGAGCGACTAGAGCTACGAACTTAAATCAGGAATATATTAAAAAAAACCCTGAAATCCTGAAAAAAAAAACCTGAAAAATGAAATTTGCTTTCAATGAATCTTAAAATCTGCCCTAGATAAAGACGCAGAGCAGCTTTCCCTCCATCTAGTAAGGATTCAGGGTCTTGGGAATCGAACCTGTGACCTAAAGGCTACAGGGCAGGATTCAAATTCATAAAACCTCTAAAGACAGAAGTCCTGTTCTTTGCAAATCGGACTTCATCTGATTGTAAATCAGCACTAATCTGCTAAAACGTGTTATGGGAGACTCTCGTCCCTCAGCAGCCTCATTTATAAAAAAAAAGTTGTTTGACTTTTCCAAGATTATCTGGAATGATTAGAAAGTGATAAAAAAAAAAATCAAAATCACATCTGTAACATTCACACCTTGGGTAATTATAGAGGTTTAGATTTAGGTTTTGATATATCAAAGGTAATTTAGACAAAATCACCTGTAACCTGCTGATTTTGGCATTAGGATGAAGACATATTTGGCTTGGATTTGGTCGTAAGCACATCATTTATGTGTGGTGTGTGTTTATAAATGAGGCTTCTGGGCTGAAAACACTCTTCTACTCTTCTTCTTCTTCTACTCTTCTGTTCTCTTACATCAGATATAAAGGAAGACATCAATCCCCCTCAGACCCAATGGACATTCTCTTTGATTTATTCACACAAATCTGTTGCAACCTTTTTATACGTAATTTAAAAATGTTGTATGTATGTGTGTGTGTGTGTGTGTGTGTGTGTATGTATGTGTGTGTGCGCGTGCGCCCGCTGCTGCTCTCCGCTCCCAGGGTCTCCATAGCTCTCAGGTTATTTATGTTAGTGTGTGCTTTACCGTGTGCTTCACATGTTAACATGTTTGTCCCCTCTGTTACCACCTCAGTCTTCCAGACATGTCAGATTCACAACACAGACCTCCGCAACACACACACCGGCACACACACACACCGGCACACACACACACACACACACTGACACACACACACACACACACACACACACGGAAGAGGAGAACTCAGCAAAAGGTTACATATTCATGTAACAGAGTGTAAAAGTCCATCAAACTGTCCAGGTCAACATCCCATTGATGTACAATTAGACAGAAATGAATAAATGAATGAATGAATGGATGAATGAATGAATAAATGAATGAATGAATGAAAAAGGAAATCCCACGGCTCATATGGCCCATATCTGATTGACCTAAAAAAAAAACAGAACACACACCCAGCGAGGGTGTGAATCATTTAATAATAGAGGGATTTCAGATTGGCAAAGTATTTAGAAAGGGAGTTTTCCTTTTAGACTGTATGTACTGTATGTGAGTTGTGAGTTTGCATGTCTTGCTCGGAGAGAAAATCACTTGTCAAAAGAAGCTTGTCTTTGCAGCCCATTTGCTCCGCATCCACACACCGTTTTCTTTTTTTTTCTGTGAACTCACCACAAAGCCATAAACTGTACAGGGAAACACGAAGCTGAGAAATCCCGGGTGGGAATTTTAACACCAGCCACGAGCCGAGTGCTGGGAAGTTTTTCCACCGGCTGTGGCTGGTGAGTTTGTCGACTCTACCGGCCATCGTTTGGTTTTCCTTTTTTGACACTAAAAACGAAGTCGGCTGGTAAAAGTGGCTGGGGAATTTTGGGATGTTCCAGCCACTGAGGGTGAATGGGGAAAAAGAAGTGACTTGGTAGGAATGAGGAGAAAGATTGAACAGATATGGGTCAGAAAGCATTTGAAATCCTTTACAAAATCTTTACAAAGGTGAAGGATGTTTTAATGTCACTGCTGGTGTATGAAAACCTTGTAACTCCAATTCAGATGTTATTCGTTCTTTCACTTGAATCTAAAGTTTACATCGTCCTCTCTGTGCTGGAAACGTCCGTGACTTTAGAGCCCAAGAAACCCACTAAAGAACTTGTTTTATATTTTCAGAAATATATGTTTGTCAGTGTGAAATTAAGAATTTTCTCAGTTCTTGAAAAGCTGACGTTTTGAAGATACAAGGTTATCATCTGGCAGTATCGATATCTTCGGTGTTAGCTGGAATTTAAATTCTGAAAAGGAGTCCGTTCACTCCACTGTGCCAGGCAAACTTAATCTATCCCAGATAAAATGACGAGTACGGATTTCAAATTCTTGACCCACCATGTCTGGTTCATCATAATCATAAGGTCTATGAATCATAAAACATGTCTTGAGTACAGTAGCTTTTTCTACCTTGTTTTTTTTTTATATTTCAACACATCTTATGCATCTAAACTAGGCATGAATGCCAAATCAATGCAATCCATTACATGCATGTCGGACACAACAAACATAGCAAGAACTGAAAGAGGTTCGTATTGAATGAGCGGAACTTTAACATGTAATGTGACACAGCACAGTCCAGTAGGCCTCTGTGAATCTGAGAGCATTTTGAACTGACACACTTTGAGTTGTGAGCCTCATACACAAAATTTTAGGATCAACTCATTTGATGAAATAGACTGACCGAGTGAGAATACAGGAAAAGCCATAATCCTTATTGATTTCACCTATAAAATCCACTTCAGCCATGATGGGATGGGTCGATGAAAGGAAGAGAAACATTAAAGAACTGTTTTTGAAGCTACTAGGCAAGATTTCTATGTAAAAATACAAATCTTATCAGCCTAAATGAAAAAGTGGGGATACAATATAGAAGAGTGTCCCATATACCACCTAATGGATTCATCTTCTTTGCCCAAATAGAAATTCTGGTATCAGGAAGAAGAAGTGATGAATCAAAACTTGAGAGTGAAATCCAAACTGTCTCCTGAACAGCAGCAGAGAAAGCCGGACTCACCAACGTTAGATCTTCTCCTCTCGTCTCTTTGGTATAAAGCATCCCAGTGAGCTGTGTGATGTTTACTGACCTCACCTTACGCCTTGGACACACCGACTGCATCGTTGTGTTGTGTTGCACCAGACGTCCCGTTCATTTCCAATGAAACGCTGCATTTCCCTGTAGCTTCATTGCGTGCTGCAGCAGTTGCAGTGTGTTTCGGGTGAAGCATGCATTGGATCTATCCAACATTTGCATCAAATTCAATGCGTAGATCTGACCGAAAGTATCACAATATCTGATGTTGTGCTAGCCGTTGGTAGCCAGTTATCCCAGATAAAATAATATCATATTATGAGAACCAAACATGACTTATTTTAAGTAATTATATCATATTTGATTGTGTATTGTATATCAAAACATTACAACCAATCATAGCTTAGTGACAGCCTGTTCTGTTGTCTTGCTCCAATGTTTACATTTTGGAGGGAATGATAATGTAAATAGACAAGATAGAGCCGGTTATTCTCACATCTGTCAACGAGTCCAGTGTTGAAAAGGATGGCCTTGATGGCGCTCGCTGTGTTCAGGTACTGATGTCAGCTGCGTTAGACACAACACAATGATGCAGTCGGCGTGTTTAAGGCGTAACATCATTATGCCATTTGGAGCCGCCAACGTGCCGCCAAGTTTCCTACTGCAGCTTTACGCTGTGATTCAGTTGAGACATGGATTGTGAGAAATATCAGAAAGGTGATCCTAATATTTCAGACTCTCACTGTACAAGGATTTGATGGGCTCCCGTCACTAAACAGATCTAATGTTGAAGTGTGTGATGAAGTTTTCCTGTTCAGTTCCGGCGCTCCTGCCAGCTGTACTGTCTTACTGCTGTAGATACACACAGATACACACAGCTAATGCTACCACTTTGTCCTTATGCTAGTTAACGGAATTGTATCCAATTCCGGACACTGTATCCAATTCCGGACACTCGGTCAATCGCGTAATTTCCGGTGTTTACCGGCATTTTTATACGGAGTTCCCAACCGAAAGCTAAGTGATGTAAATTCATACACATTTCAGAAGCTAGGTATCAAATTTCTTAATTATCTATACACATTTAAGCATATAAAACACTAAGTTACGAACTTACTTACTTCCTTACTTACTTAATGTAGAGAATCGGTATGGGCTGATAAATGGAAAAATAAGAGCTTTGAGTACACAGCCTGCACTTCTTACAAGTATCTGTAACATTGTGAAGGTACAGGAAGGGTTAATAAAGGGTTAATATCGAGTATATGAATACACCGACACGGACTAAAGTAAGTGTCCGGAATTTGATATGAATTTTGAATCTTAAAAATAGGTGCGCTATCATCCATTTGCAGGGACTGGAAGAAAATCAATTACAAGTTAAGGTAAAAGCGATATTAAACTTTAAAAAAGACAGATGGAGGATTGTTAATTTATGAAAAACCTCAGTGAAAACAGTACAGGATGAAATATATTGGTATATGATTGTGATTTTTTGGTCATATGCTGTCCGGAATTGGATACCCTGATGTGTTGGCATTAGAAAATATGTAATTTGGACCATTTAACAGTATGCTGACAGCAGATATGTAGAAGTCGGCACGGCTAACATCACGACAGACTGACAAAACTACAAAATAAATGTTTAGATTTGGTTCAACGATCCAAAACATCCATGGTATCCTGCTAGCTTGTTTTTCCACTTAGCCCCGCCTCTCTGTGTGTATCTATGCTGCTCTGTTCACATCAGCCTCGGTGTGTCAGCGTAGATGAAATGCTCAATAAAATAACTTTTGGTTTCTCATTAATGTATGTACAGTCTTTTCTTTTTCTTTTTTTTTGTATTTCTCATTGGAAATTAATCTAGATCTTTGCTGTCGTTGGAAATCTTTCAGTTTGAGGTTTGGATGCAGACCAGTGTTTCCTCCTGCTTTGTTTCTTAGCTTGTTGGAGAAGCATTTGACATGGCATTAAACCGTGTGACACTAAAACTCTCCATTGAAGCCAATACTAATGACGTTCCCTGACACATTTAGACCATGATGTGACACTAAAACTCTCCATTGCAGCCAATACTAACAAAGTTCTCATACATTTAGACCATGATGTGACACCAAAACTCTCCATTGAAGCCAATACTAACAAAGTTCCCAGAAATGTTTAGATCATGTGACACTAAAACTCTCCATTGGTACCAAAACTAATGAAGTTCTCTGAAACAATATGCAACAATATTTAGGCATTGTGACACTAAAACTCTCCATTGAAACCAATACTTAAGAAATGTTTCGAAACATTTAAACCATGTGACACTAAAACTCCCCATTGAAACCAATACTGATGAAATTCTCTCAGTCGGAGTGTCCCAACCCGACTATTCAACGGAAGCCAAAATCTTTTTCTGTATTCCAGCGGGGGGAAACACTGATGCAGACTCTTCTCAGTCTGACTCCATACAAACATGAACACCGGGTTTCAGTCTGCCTTAGATTTGTTGCATTTTGTACGTCAAAATCACACTCAGAGTGGTACTCAGATTCAGGATTCAGATTTACTGTATGAGGATTGTAGAGGGCTTTGTTCAGGAATTAATGTTGTTGTTGATGATGATGATGATGACGATGATGATGTCCATGGTAACGATGAAACTGAGACTTTATGCAACTTTTTCTTTGCACTAGGACGCTGGCCTGTTGCAGCGTTGAGGCCTGATGGTCAGTGGTGTTGGGGATCCACAGAGGGACAAGTAAAGGACTATCACATTATCTGGGGGAAAGAGGTTTTTTCAAGGCCTTTTTAGGGTCAGTTGTTGTTTTGTTTTTAATTCTGGGTCCAAGAAGACAAACACTATTGGTTGGTTTTTATGGGTCATGCACTCTGCAGTAGGTGCCTATCCCCCATGGGTTTACAACACACTATACGTTCATGCATCATGTCGCAGCTGAGTACAACACACACTGTAAACACACTCCTCATCAAACTCAACCACCATACGTAGAAAGTGTGTTGATATTTTGTCTCATCTGTCACTATTCAGGAGCGGTGAAAAAACCCATAGCCAGTTATCATCAATCAAAATGGCTGCTGCTCGTTCCAGCATCCACAGCGCCGGATAAAAACAGATGATCAACCGTGATCTAATTTACACACACACTGCCTGGAGTACATGGTTAGAAACTTCCAAGAAATGACTCCATTTCTGAATAGGGCTCGTCGGGAGAGAGTGGACATAATCAGCCTAACGTTTCAATCATAGAAGAACACATTTTACATTTTTATTTAGCATCCATCTCTGCGTCTCTGAGGACAATCTGGGCTGGTAAATTTAACTGTTAATATCTATCTGGTGTTATTAAAGGGAATATTCACCTCAAAAAGGAATTTCCATACTATAATTAATTGCTTTAAGCTTGAGCAGTTCAATCAGTATTTCTGAATGTGAAGAACTCTCTCTAAGAATCAAGACTCCAGATATTGCCAAGAGACGTTTTGTGGAGTTGTGCCATTGACAGTGAATGAGAGGCTGATTTTGTGGACACATGGGAGGTTTGTTTGAGCGTTAACACCCATATAAGCTCCAGAAAATGTACCAGTTTGCTCGCAACATGATCCTGTGTGTTGTTACAGCCATAGAGATAAAGTTTTATCTCTTTGGCTGTAACAATATCTACAAAATCAGTCTCCCAATCACTGAAAATGGAGCCACTCTAGAAAACATAATGCTGTGTGGTGGACACTTTTATCCGAAGCGTCTTGCAGTGCCATCGGACCACATGCTCTTCTCACTGAGCGATGTGAGACTGCGTGTCAGAGTCTTTCTAGATGTGGGAGAGGCTTGTTCATGTACACAAGTTTTGACTGAACTGCATAAGATTCTAGACATGCAAGATATGGAAATTCTTTGTAAGGGTGGAAGATCCGCTTTAACACAAAGAAAGCACAATATTTTTTATATCCAGTTACATTTAGTCTAATGAACATCCACACGGGTCTCTGTATGTCTCTCTTCCCATTTGGCTTTAAGTGCAGCCACCTTGGACTATCATATTCTAATGAGGCGCTTCACTTAAAATCTGTTTTTCTAAATGTAGGATGAAGAAATAGATCCCCTAAGAAATCTATGCATTTCTACATTCAAATGTAGGCCTACAACCTTCACCATGGCACATAACCTGCTTCAGACCCATCTGGAAACATCACAATCAATTAGTCACATTAATTAGACCATTTTATGCAATTAGTATCATCTTCTTGTCTTGCATTATTTATATATTTCCAACACAGAGACCTGGGTCAACTAGTATTAGCGAATAATGTGTAGCATTTGTTTAACCCTCTTGCAGCACCAGGTGGGTGGGGTTTGCCACTTCATTACCATTCAGCGTCAGATATGTTATTACAAAATCAACATTCACATAGCCTAAACTCACTATGTGGCAAACCCATCTGGTGCTCCCAGCAGGTTAAAACAAACACCAAACATTATTTTGCAAAATGCTCTCCAACCTCGGTCTGACACCAGCCACAGATAATCCACTGCTGACTACTTAGTGAACACTGAATATGAATTTTACTGTTAAGGCTGACCTGCTGCCATCATTTCTCTCTTCCCAGGACCCCAAAGCACCACTGTCTGTCTGCCCTCAACCTGTCTGTCTGTCTGTCTGTCTGTCTGTATGCCTGCCTACAGCAACCTACCCTGATAATGTACAAATGTATTTGCTCAAAAGTATTTTCTGTAAGAAAAAAAGAAAGCAAGAAAATGAGTTTCTTCGTCGTGACACTGGGAAAACTGACCCCTGCCTTTTTTGTTTTGTTTTGTTTTGTTTTCAACAACTTTTTTGAACATATGTTGAAGCAAGATTGTCCATTTGTACAATAAGCTGGGTTGAAAAATGAACCACATCTCCTCCACACAAAGACATCAGGACAAAAAGGTTGCATGAATGACATAGTCTCTATTATGATACTGCTGTGCATGTCTTGAAGTCCCATCCCTCCACTATACAATCACTGTAACATACTGGGGCGACACAAACTACCAACATGGAAAAAGGTGAATGAATGAACCAATAATGTATAAAATGATCAGAACCAACTCCGAATCATTGACTCTGTACAGTCGTTTCTTTGAATTGATAAATACAAATTGTGATATTGAAAGATATTGTTTGTCCTTGTCTTTTTATGCATCATCTAATTGTGGGCTACATCAGTGGTTCTCAAAGTGGGGTCTAGGGACTAGTGGGGGTCCTTCAGTGGGCTCCATAGAGGGTCAGCAAAATTAAGGATAGTTTAATTTCACCTTTATTTAATTCCCTAGAGGTTAGCACAGTGAGAGAATGTATATATGGCTATTATTTTAACCCTCAAGCTGCAGTACAGAGTAGATGGGTGTGTCATTCTGCATTAAGGCACATCTATTCTTTGATGACGTTCCTTAGGACAAGTTTTGGTAAGGCTTTATTTTTCCGGGTCCGCAATTTCCTAATAATTTCCTAGAAAGGAACTGTTAAATTCTTAGGATGTTTCCTTGAAAGAGCAATGAAAATGATGTACTAATTATAGGGAAAATAGAGAAAGAGTTCAATGGTTGTTGGAAGTTGGTAAGTTCATCCAATTTCTTCTGTTGTTTCCAAGACAGAACCATGAAATGATGTAGCAGTTCTATAGAAGATTTGAAATTAATTAAAATCTATTATTAATTAATTAAACTCATAACTATATTATATAATTATATGAATAATGACTACTGATAATTGACCTCTGCCTATTGTTTTTCCAACAAAGTTTTTAGTTCCAGGAAATTCTTTAAGAAATGTACAGTATCTTATGACTCCACCAGACTGCTTACATTTTTTATATAACTACTACGTCATTTCATGGTTCTTTCCAGGAAACTTCCTAAGAAATTAACAGTTCCTCTCTAGGAAATTAATAGGAAATTGTGGAAAAGGCGTTACCCAAATGTTTACCAAATAGGGGTCAGTGGCCTCATGAATTTCTATTTGGGGGTCCATGACATGAAAACGTATTAGTTTTTGCATAGACCGATCTACTTCATACTGCTGTCAGTCTTATTGTCTGTTCTACTCTAGGGTGTCACCTTTTAACCGCAAAATAACTTACTAATACGAAGACTACAATGAATTAATTCCAAATGTGTGAAATCTGTGGGGCTTTTATTTTGAAATGAGGACGTGACACGGGAAGTGGATATACCGCACGGAAGCGTTTCAGAGGCGCACTGGCCGCCATGTTTGATACAGTACGTAATGCGGAAGGAGGACCGTAGTTGTCTGTTGAGTGCAGAGAGACAAGTGTCAGACTCAAAGTTAAGTTTGTTGCCGCGGCCAAAATGCGCCACGAATTAACGGACGTAGCGGGTTAAGTTTAACATTTTGTCTGAGAGAAGATGGAGGCGAGATTCGGCGGTGAAGTCGCGTCCGTTGTGGAAGTCGCCATCCAAGCGACCGTTTGTGTTTTCAGGGATGCATGGGGGAAAGAAGCGCCAACTGTGGAGTGGGACGAGGCGAGGCGAGGCGTCGTCCAAGACATAGAGAGGGACCTGGTTGTTAAAATCGGCAAACTGTTCAGGGAAGTTTCCTCGGAGCTGCTGGAGGAGAACGAGGCTCTGAAGGCCAAAGTGGAACAGCTGGAGAATGTGCTGGAGAATAAAGCGGGCAAGCTGGAGAGGGAGCTGGTGGCCCGGGTGGGACAGCTGGGCAAGGAGCTGGAGCAGCTGGAGCACGAGCTGAAGAGCATCACCGAAAACACTAACAAGCCACAGAAAGGCCTGACTCACATTCTGCTGCAGGACGGATCTCTGCTTGGTGAGCAGCACTGATCATAACTGTGTTTGTGTAACAACTTTTCTGAGGAAAACCAGGTCCGACCTCGTTTTTGCTCAAACATCATTAGTGTTGTTTACCTTCCTTTGCTGTTTTACCTCTTAAGTCGACCTGTGTGTGCCGGCTAATTATAGTTTCCATACTGCTAGACTGCTGTTTGCTTTAGCTAACACTCCCTATCAGAGGTGTGACCGAGTCAACTTTGCTCGAGTCCCAAGTCGGTCTCAAGTCTTGAGGAACAAGTCTCAAGTCAAGTCTCAAGTCTAAATGTAGAACAGCAAGTCCAAGTCAAGTCCATGTCATTAATGTCAAGTCTCAAGTCTAAATGTAGAACAGCAAGTCAAGTCAGAACAAATCAAGAGTCCAGAATCAATTTAATATCTTAAAGAAAACGAAATATCTAGGACTTTTCAATGCAATGTGGTTTTAATAGGATAAAAACTTGGTAAGAGTTTGAGTTTGATTTCTATCATCAGTTTCAACGTCAATAAATTCAATCATTCCATACAAATTCAGAAAACAGAATTTAAATTCAGTCGTCTGCTGGAACAAATCTCATCACTTTCAATCTAAATCATTTACACAAACACAAGATCTCAAGTCAAGACTTTAGAAACCTTTTCAAGTCATCAGAGTACAAGTCAGAGTCGAGTCCCAAGTCACCAGAACCCAAGTCAAGTCTCAAGTCTTCTCTTCATGCATCAAGTCAAGTCTCAAGCGATTCAAATTGTGACTCGAGTCCCCACCTCTGGTCCCTATGATAAACAAATTGCACTGTTTTCTGCACACACACACACACACTTGGGCTTATGTGATGAGGTCTGTGTGACATTTTCCCTCTCTTTCTGTTTTTCTTTCCGTCTGCGAAACCACAGGGAGCCCGGTGCTGTCGGTGTCCGCCAACCAAGCCGCCCCAAAACCTGCTGCTAACATGGCCGCCCCCAACGCTCCGGCCGGTCTGCCGGGAGCCGCTCACTCCGCCCCCGGCACCGCGGCTTCACCCGTGACCGCCGTCCCCAAACCCGCGCCGACCCCGGTGGTTCTCGTCAACAGAGTCGGCTCCTCTCCCACGGTGCTGCTGGTGGGAGCCGGTCAAGTTATCGCCAACGCCTCCGCCTCGCCGACGGCCGTCTCCAAGCCGACGGCCGTCTCCAAGCCGACGGCGCTGCAGCTGGGAGCCGGGAAGCTCGTCCTCACGCCTGCTGCCTTGCCGGGCGCTGCGCTTCAGGCCGTGACCAGCAAGGACTCCAACACCGTCAGTGGGGTTAATTCAGCCAAGCAAAAGGTTCGGTACTTCTGTCGTGTGTTTGGTTTTATGTAGCAGATTTACACTGATGCTCCTGTTCAGAGTGACTCAAAACAAGTTGAACTAGAAGGTAGGGCTGGGCGATATGGACCAAAAATCATATCTCGGTATTTTTAGGCTGAATGCTGATACACGATATATATCTCGGTATTTTCTACGAAGTGGGCTAAATGTTCAGTTGTAAGTAGGGCTGGGCGATATGGACAAAATCAAATATCACAATATTTTTTACCAAATACCTTGATATCAATATTGCAACAATATTGTAGGGATGACTATTGGTGCTTTCACAAAATATTTACACAATTTTTTTGATAAATAATCATCAGTAATGTGGATATAATGACTAAGTGGGTAAAGGCAAATAATAGAACAGCTAGAACAGTCTGGTAAGTTCAGAAAATGACATCACTTTACTGTAACGCAGCCTTTAAAACCAGGAAAAGACAACACTTATGCCAGATCACGATATTATGATATCCAAAATCTAAGACGATATCTAGTCTCATATCACAATATCGATATAATATCGATGTATTGCCCAGCCCTATTAGAAGGGCACTTGGAGAGCGCAGACCTCCGCCACGGTTCGTGCTATTATTGCTTGTTCGTGAGTCGGATCCGGATCCGCTCCAAAATGTACTGTGTTCTTCCTTGGCCCATGCTACACCCTTCCACGAAGTTTCATGAAAATCGGGCCAGTAGTTTTTCCGTAATCCTGCTTACAGACAGACAAACAAACAAACAAACAAATAAACAAACGTCACCGAAAACATAACCTCCTTGGCAGAGGTAATAAGCCTAAATTACAAGATTTATAACATTGTCAGCATCACAAGCAGCTAATAGTAAGGAGCATATGGTCAGAGTCACACACAGGAAATAGATGTAGTAAATATTCCTGTATCGCTGGTATAATAAGGAAGGACATTTTTTATATGTGTACATTTGTAAAGATGTACCCATGAATTACTGGATACAGTTTGACAACAGGGTTTATTAAACTGTAACCCGTCATCGGAGATTGCGTTAATGCAGTCCCTTCTATTGCATGTCTGTGATTTTAGTCCCTTCCCAATCTGCCGTGATCAATAAAGAGTCAGACATCTTTTACCTCCCTTTATTTTCCCTGTAAAAACTGTCAGCTAAAACTTGTCCAGGCCACATGGCTGTTAGTTACATGTCATAAGTTTTGCAGCAAGGCCGCCGAGCCTCTACTATGTCTGTAATTTTGAGATTACGGAGTTCTCCTGTTCCATAGGAATTGTTCATTGACATCACTGATGTCTTGTTGCATGTTAGACATTGTCCTGAAAACTAATCCTGGCAGAATATGGTTTAAGGGTGGTGATCAGAAGGAAACAATTTTTGTGTATAGGCTACAGTGGCTAGTAAATCTCAGAGTTCACCTACTATTTTACTAGCCAACTACTTTCTGTTTGAATTAGGGATGTAAATTTTAATCCGTTTACTTAATCGACCGTCAGTCACGTTAACGACCAATTAATCGATTAATCATTATGTAAAAAACAGCTTTTGACATAGAAAATGTGTGTTTGTACACCTGTCTTTAGGCCAACTCAACAAGTTAATCAACCAAGCAAAATTCAAAAGATCTTCCTGCATTCCCTGTCATTGTGCTTGTAGACCTGCTGTATTTCAACACTGTATTACAATGTTTACAATGAATACTGTTGTCTTTTCGGGTGTAACGCTTCTACACTAGACTTTTCGCCCGTTTGCTTGGCTTCCTTCTTCCTCTGTATAAGCGGTGAAAGTTAAATTGCGCCCTTGTGGTGGTAAATCATTTCAGCAAAAAATGAGAAATAGCACATAGCCTACAATGTTGATTAATCAGTTAATATAGGCCTATGCTTGATCGATCAAATTCTTAACGGCGATTAATCGATTGTCGATTAATCATTAACGTCCCTAGTTTGAATAAAATAAGAAACCTGTCAAAGATTTACGAGCGTCTGGATGGTGTTATTTTCCCCCCCTAGTGGTGATACAGTAGGCACTTTTTGGGCACATACATGCACAATGTTGCCAGCAATAAGCAACAAATAAGTCAAAAAACTTAATTAGCAAAATTATTTCTAGTAACATGTTCCTATATAAACAGAACCGTGATGCTGAAGAAACTCCTCACTGTTGGCCATCAGAGCTGCTGAATGTCACCAACATTAGTTCACTTTGACTCAAATGAAATCCATGTTCTGTTTCCTTCTGCATTACAGAAAACTCCGGAAGAGACGGCTTCTGTCCCGGTGAAGAGGAAAAAGGAAGGGAATCCTGAAGTTGTAAAAGGTATGATTCAAAGTCAGACTGCATAGGGTTTCTCCTGTCATGCAGAACTGAATATTAAATTATCTCTATAAAATAAAAATAGGAACTGGGATAGGTTGAAAATGAAATCTGTTTTTCAGCAACATTTCTGTTGACGTAAGAGTTGGAAAGAAGGCAGAAAGTCTTGCTTTTGTCATGTAAACTCTAAAAATCAGTGTGGTATAGTGGAAAGTTTATCTACTCCACCAGACACGTTTATGTTTAACCAACCAACAATTTGAAGATCCAGTTTCAAAATCCTGTTTTGCTGCAGCCATTGAGGTCAGTAGACCAAAAATGTTTGTTTCCCTGTGTAGCAGGAAAACAATCGCTACTCCAAGGAAAAAATGTCGAAGAAGTAGCCTATTTATGTTCTGCATGTGTGGTAATTTTTTATTTTTTTTAACTCCCTACCCCCAGCCTCCACCGACAACAACACTGAAGAGAAAGAAACCAAGTTGAATAAAGTGCAGGAGAGAAAGCAGCGGAGAAAAGAGCTGCGGACAGTGAAGCGCTTCTTTTGTGAGCTCTGCAACGTCGGTTTCCACTGGCAAGGTGAACTGCAGAAACACATGCTCGTCCACAAGAAGCCTTTCCCCTGTGACCAGTGTGACAAAAGTTTCCTGGAGAAGAAGTCCCTTGAGAATCACCTCCTGCGTCACGAGGGCCGTAAAACGCCCAAGCCTTTCCCCTGTACTCGGTGTAAAAGATCGTTCCGAAAAGAGCAGTCTCTTCAGAATCACATGGTGCGTCACCAGCGGTTTAAACAGCCGAAGCCGTTCACCTGCGATCAGTGTGGCAAGAAATTCAGACTGGAGAAATCTCTAGAAAACCACGTCGGGCGCCACGAGGCGTCGAAACAAATGTTCAAGTGCCAGGTGTGCGACAAGACGTTCAAGACCCCGGGCCAGCTGAGGTGTCACAAGGTCGTTCACTCAGAGGAAAGACCGTTCAACTGCGCGACGTGCGGGAAAGAGTTCAAGAGTAAAGACACTCTTCGCTTCCACCAGACGGTCCACACCGGCGCCAAAAAATACAAATGCACAATGTGCGACGAGACTTTCAAATACGCCCACTCCCTGACCGTGCACAAGAGGAAACACACGGGCGACACGCCGTTCATGTGCACCGTGTGCAACAAGACGTACCGGACCGGCACCGCTCTGAAAAAACACAACCTGGTTCACACCGGGGAGAAGCCGTTCACCTGTCACATATGCGGAGCGAGGTTCAGCCTGAATAACAACCTCAAGAGGCACATTCGCCTCCACACAGGAGAGAAGCCCTTCACATGCAACGAGTGCGGCAAGAGCTTCTCCGACAGCAACAAGTTGAAGTCCCACATGCTCGTCCACGGAGCCAGAAAGCCTTTCATGTGTGATCTGTGCGGGAAGACCTTCCTCTTCAACTGCAGGCTGCTGATTCATCAAAAGTTTGTGCACGCCGACGGGTTAGATCAAACGGACGGAAACCAGAGAGTTCTGCCGAACCAGCGGCGAAACAAGTCGTCGCTGGCGAAACCGTTCAGCTGCAGGATCTGCCTGAAAGGTTTCAGCGCCGCCTCGTCTCTCAAAGTTCACGAAAAAGGCCACGAGGAGCACAAGGACTACCACTGCAGCATATGCGGGAAGTCTTTCCATAACAAATACTCGTTCAGCTACCACCAGAGAAGCCACTCGGGGGAGAAACCCTTCGTCTGTGACGTGTGCGGGAAGAGGTTTGTCCAAGCCGGGAGTCTGAAGCAGCACGAGCGCATACACACCGGGGAAAAACCGTACAAGTGCGACCACTGCGGCAGGGCCTTCAGAACGGACGGAAACTTCTACCGGCACCTGCGGATCCACACCGGGGAGAAACCGTTCGAATGCGAGCGGTGTCACAGGAAGTTCAACCAGTCCAATCAGCTCAAGTCCCACATGCAGGTCCACACCGGCGTGAAGCTGTACACGTGTGAGCGGTGTGGGCGGGGCTTCTCGGATTCAAGGCAGTACAAGAAACACAGCTGTGATGGGTCGTAGGGGAAGTGGGGGTATGACCAGTGTGTTGTCTGGTCACCACAGACACAAATGGGAGAACTTGTTACTTATGTATTAAAGTCATAGTTAAAGTTAAGTTATATGATGTATTTAGGGAAACAACATGACTTGTGTTTGGCCCTTTGCCTTTTTGTTGAAGCTGTTGCTATGCTGCCCTACAAAGATAAATTGTAGTAACTGCATAAGAAGAGTGAAACTGAGAAAAATGACTTCAATACGTTCATCTAAATTATCCACTGTCCTAACAAAATTATTTTTGGTACAGAAGTGGGTAATGTATTTTGTTCAGTAGCACCTAAGGGTTTATTTTTTGTTAAAATGAAATCTAAACTTGAGTCACGACATTTGGCCTTTGAAAAACTCAAAGTACAGTTACTGCTGATTACCGTTGTAGGGCAGTGCAGAATGGCCATTAAAAATCCCCAAAATGAACATGTGAAACACAAACAGAACCCACAGTGAAGTAAATGAAGGATATAGGTAGATTATCACAGCAAAAATTAAAATGTCTAGCTTGAAGAAGTGCTTTTGGCATGTTGTTTTTTCTATTGGTGAGTTTCATTCATGCCACCAATGATTCTGTAATAATGGGTTTTTATTTTATTTTCAGCAGGTGAAAATTAATCGTTAAAATACATGGAGAATGTATTTTTGTTGAATGCTGGCGTTTTCTTTTTTGAGTATAGATCAAATATTTTGTACTAATTTAGTTCTTAGGCATTCGGTACACAAAGCATTGAATGCTGTTATAGTTATAAACATGTAATTATTTTCAGAGAAAAAAATGTACAATGTAAAACGTATTTTCTATGTACAGTTCATTCTACTGTGTTACTGTATAAATGTTTAATAAAAAATGCGCGTTCATAGTCCGATCTACTGTATAGTCGAGTTTGAGGCTTTTATTTTGAAATATTCTTTCACGTTCCCAAAATTACCAGTATGACGGAGCTACTTCCATTTCCGGAGTTAGTGTCAAAGAGCTAACGCAAACTCTGATGGTTTCCCTGCCGCATTGTTGTGAAAGTTGAGTCTTCGTTTGAGGGGGAAAATGCCAGAAAATGAAGTGTTTTATTTAGAAACTAAGTCCATCATGGAGATTGTCGTTAAGACTGCAGTTGATGTAATCGGGAGTTCAAGGGAAGAAAAGTCCACGAAGGCGTCAAGTATGAAAACCAAGGTGAATGAGAGGTTTACATTTTGGGAAAAATAACTTGACTACACGTTAAAAGAGTCTGTGGTCACGGAGTGGATCAGAAATACTGTAGTACGAGGAGATGGGTCGTCGGCATTAAATCAAATGAGGGGCAGCGTAACGTAAAGCATAACAAAGATGGCGGACTGTGATCGGGTAGCTGTTAATGTGGGTAAAGTTGACAACGACGGTGGGGAAATGTCCTGAGGGGGGAACGTATGTGTAAAAGTGTGGATATCGGCATGGAAATATTCAGACTGACGTGACGGTTAATTCAAACTGTCACATCTTTACAAATTTGTTCATGAACACCAACTGCTTCTTCGTCTTCTTTAGTGTTGAATTCATGGCGGTTGGCAAACACTTGGAGTGCGTTACCGCCATCCACTGATCTGGAGTGGGGACTGACCATATCTTTAGTAAAAAAAAAAAAACTACTATCTGGTTTTCTTTCTTTTTTTGTATTTAAAACAAATGCGTTTATCTATTAATCATCTATAATCTATTAATTTACAGTTAGGCTAGCTGTTGCATGATGATTTACTGATTTACTACTTACTGTTTCTTCCTCTCCACAATTATCACATCTGTTGTTAATATGCTCATTGCTGACAAAAAGAGAACCATTTTAACCTGTATGAGCTTTAGCTAATGTTGTTATTACGTTATCCGGCCCTTTAGTATATAAACAGGTTATATTATATTAGTTATTACTCTGTAGATATTACATCTAGAGCTGCAACGATTAATCAGTTAGTTGTCAACTATTAAATTAATCGCCAGCTATTTTGATAATCAATTAATCGGTTTGAGTAATTTTTTTTAAAGAAAAATAAGTAAAAATTCTCTGATTCCAGCTTCTTAAATGTGAATATTTTCTGGTTTCTTTACTCCTCTATGACAGTAAACTGAATATCTTTGGGTTGTGGACAAAACAAGACATTTGAGGACGTCGTCTTGGGCTTTGGGAAACACCGATCGACATTTTTCACCATTTTCTGACATTTTATAGACCAAACAACTAATCGATTAATCGAGCAAATAATCGACAGATTAATCGACAATGAAAATAATCGTTAGTTGCAGCCCTAATTACATCATCACTTGGAACAACCAGGTACACTGGATAAGTTCAAATGAATACGTTTAAGACACTTCTTTTATCTCGTTGGTGTTAACTGTCTTCTTCTAATCCTTCACAGACAGATTTTGCCGCCATCGCCCAAATGTTGGCCCGGGAGGCAACGAGAAAGATCAGCAGCGTTTTCACCCAGCTGTCCACAACGCTGCAGAGTGAGAACGAGACTCTGAGGACCAGAGTCGGGCAGCTGGAGAGCGAGCTGAAGAGCCTGAGCGACAAGTTTGAAAACGCCAGCAGGTGGAGAGAAAACGTCCTGAAAGGCTGTCCGGTGCTTTTCGAAGACACCGGGTTGATCTTCACCTTGAAGCCGTTTGGGAAGTTAAAAGAAAAGGCAGACAGAGTCACAGTGTTAACTCCTGTCGGGCTGCAGATCGGACACAGCACCGGTAAAGTTCCCCAGTAAACTCTCCTAATGTGATGCATGTGTAAGTTAGCTAATGTCAGGTGTACATGAGAGCAGGCACAGTGTCCGTAAAGCTTTGAAAGGGGAAATTTGCTAGTTGCTTGTAGCATGAATATGATATTTGGGAAGCATATTGTTGAGCCTGGACTGATTAGATAAGTGTTTTTTTATGTTAGTGAGTGTGAGAGTGAGTTAGTGAGTGTGATATAAAGAGGTTGTCACATACAGGGAAAAAGGCAAGACATGTTGTGGACATGTAATAATAATAATAATAATAATAATAACTTTATTTATATAGCACTTTTCAAAACACAGTTACAAAATGCTTTACAATAAAAACACAATTTTAAAAATGCAAAGAGAATAAAAACAAACTAAAAGCCATAAAACGTAAATGTATCACTCTACAAATATTCATTCAACAATGTCCAGTAATAATTTAAGCATCATAATTATTTACACAGATACAGAAAAGAAGAAAAAGGAGGAGAATTGTAAAGATAAATCATCCTCGGTCAGTGGAGGAGGTAAGATTTCTGATTTCATTTAAAATATAAATATATAGGCCTAAATATTCTGTGACTATAATATTATGGCCATTCAGAAAGCAACAGTGATATTTCACCCACTTGCAGAAGAAGCAACATTCTCATTAACTTGTAGCAGGATTTCTTTGCACAACCAAATATTCTGTCTGCAGGTTGTTGAAGACAAGGTGCACACAGACTGAGACTCCCGCACCTTGTGTTATTTCTAAAAAAAAAAACTGAAGGTTTACGATGTTGTCAGTGTTTGTGTGTCATCATTTGTTTTCTTTGCTGTCACCTTCATATTCAGACCCAGAAAAGGAGAAAACTGAAGTGAAGTCTGAAGCTGATTCGTCCGCAGTCAGGAGAGGAGGTGAGATTTCAAAACACTTTGAAAAAGTGCAAATATGAAAACTGATACAGAGGAAAAAAAACTCTTATAGCTCATATAAAAGGCTTATAATTGATAGCTATAATTGATGAATAATTAATAATGTGTTAACTGATTGTTAACAGTGGCTGCTGAAAATTGAGACTTGGATATGAGTGACTGACACTGAATCAACCTCAGCCATTAGAGGAGGAAAGATTTTTGATAATTCAAAAGAGAATTGAATTTGTTGTTATCTCATATTATAGGCCTAGTCTGTGATCATAGTAAAGATTCAATTTCATTTAATGCAAACAGACTTTTAGAAAATGACAATTCCATTAATTTGTAGCATAAGGTCAGGTTGCACTTTATTGAGTCAGCTAAAACAATCTTAGGTTACTTGTCTGCGTTCAGAAATGTTTTGGGATTCTCCTTGTGACACAATCGGTACGTTGTGATTGTTATTCAGTGGATGTGACAAGTATGTAACTGAAACTGTGGACTTGTGGATAGATCCTCTTAAAATCGTAAGAAGAAAAACAGTAAAAAGTATTAGTTTTTGTCATACACCCTTAACTCAGATACAAAACTTATAAGATGCAAAAAATGGAATGACGCAATACCAATGTTCATTTTCATTTTTCCATTACAATTCAAATTTTTGCATCAGTGTTTACAGTTGTGCTACAGACTGGACATGTGTGGTAATGTTTATCTTTTCCACTCAGGTCCTGCAGAGGATTGTACCTCCAGCAAAGAACCCAAAGAGACTGGCAGCCAAAATACACAGGAGGTGGTTCTCAGGAGGAAAGGGAAGGTCTTTGTGTGTGAAGTGTGTGACAAGAGCTTCAACCGGCAGTTTCACCTGATGAAGCACATGAACACTCACAAAGAGCAGAGGCCCTTCGCCTGCGACCAGTGCCCCAGAAGATTCAGGACCGCCGCCACTTTCGAGCACCACCTGCTACGCCACGAAGAGAAGAAGTACGCCGCGTTCAAGTGCCCGCTCTGCGAGAAGGAGTTCAAGACGAAAGTGCACCTCAAGACTCACCAGCTGGTTCACACGGACGCCAGGCCGTTCAGCTGCTCCACCTGCGGGAAGGGCTTCAAAACCAAACACAACCTGCAGGCCCACCAGGTCGTCCACGCCGTCGAAAAGCCGCACAAGTGCTCGGAGTGCGGAGAGACGTTCAGGTACGCCTTCACCCTGCAGTGCCACAAAAGCGTTCACACCGGCGAGCATCCTTACAAGTGCGCGGTGTGCGGCAAGGCTTTCGTGAAGAGGAGGTCGCTCAGGACGCACCAGTCGGTCCACAAAGGGAAAATGTTTACATGCGAGACGTGCGGAGCGGGCTTCACGCTCCAGCACAACCTGAAGAGGCACATTCGCATTCACACGGGCGAAAAACCGTTCAAATGCAAAGTCTGCGGCAAGAGCTTCATCCAGGACAACAAGCTGAAAGCCCACATGCTCCTCCACGGCGCCTCCAAGCCGTTCATGTGCGACCTGTGCGGGAAGACTTTTCTCTACAACTGCCAGCTGCAGAAACACCAGAAAGTACGGCACGACGAAAAACACGGGCGGGTCATCAGAAGGCGGACGCGAGAGCGAGGCAACCGCAGAGTGATCTACCGGAGAGACCGGACGACGGTGGACGTGACGCCGTTCGGCTGCAGGACTTGCCGGAAGGGCTTCGACACCGCCGGCGCGCTGAAGAGACACGAGGCGATCCACGCGGGTCAGATGCAGTACAGCTGCGACGAGTGCGGCAAGTCGTTCTTCTACAAAGCGACTTACGACTACCACCGGAGGATCCACTCGGGGGAGAGGCCGTTCGGCTGCGGCGTGTGCGGGAAAAGGTTCATCATTCTCCAGGCGCTCAAGTCCCACGAGCTGCAGCACTCCGGAGAGAAGCCTCATAAGTGCGACGAGTGCGGCAAGGCCTTCAGGATCTACACCAACTACCTCCGACACTTGAGGGTCCACACGGGGGAGAAGCCCTACGAGTGCGAGGTTTGCGGCCTGAGGTTCCGGCAGCTCGGACACGTTAAGCTCCACATGCACGTCCACACGGGGGAAAAGCCGTACCGCTGCAGCGGGTGCGGACAGGGCTTCTCCGATTCGAGGCAGCTCAAGAAACACGGCTGTGACGAGAAGCAGAAATGATTCGGGTTAGACGTTTGGCACGGACCGAACCTGAGCACCTGATGATGATAATAATGTGGCGGTGTTTCCTCTGTAGTCGCTCAGCTGTGGTGCAGCACTGCAGCAAGGGAATTACCGGCAGAAATTCTTAGTGTAAATCGTACTTCTAATTTCCCTCCAAGACAAAAAGTCTAATCTCAATATTGAAAATTAAGGTTTTTATAAGTGATAAAGTATCCAAAGAAAAACATTCAGCATTGCAACCTGCACTCGAACCATAACTGGAACCAAAAGAGGGACAAATTAAAAATACCACCATGCACCACTGCTACATAAAGGTACAGAGGAAACACACATGTTGATTGTAATACTTGAATGTTAGATGCTATGTTTCTGATAAATGCTGCCTTAAGTAAATGTTTGGCTGAAAAATGTCATCTTGGTCATAAATTTTGAGCGTTGTAGCCAAACTGTGGCCATAGCTTAATAGTATAAACTTTACTTAAATATTTAAGGCAACTTCTCAACAATAAAAATGCATCTAGAATTAAATAGATCTTGAAATATGAAATTTTAAATTTTCACACATCCTCAACTGTGAATGCCAGCACTGCTAACATCAGCCAGATGCATTATTAGCCGAGACAGGTTTTGGTTTAGGCTATAGTTGCTTAGATTAACAAGTTGGAGTAAAGTTATGTCTTTATATTTTATATGGTTCTTCACAATCTGGAAAAGTTGGAGGTTAAGAACATTTCAGTAGACCTTTAACATGTCCATTTTTGTATGACTTGGTGGTCAATTCAAAACAGTGCTTTAAAATCGCTGTAAAATAAAAATCAAATTGATAAAAAAAGAAGAATGATTTTTCAATTGCATTTATTTGACATTTAGCCTACTTGAAACCTTATCCTGATGACATTGTGGCTTTTATTTTGAAAGGGGGGAAAAAGAAACACGATCAGAGACGCTCGGGATCGAGGAAGCCTACTTTCACCGTACAGTGAGCAACGGTTGGAGAGTCCGTGAACCACAGTAACGTTTTCTCGACTACATCTGAATAAAACATGTCAACTTTTAATGAGGCGTTTCGATCCCAGACAGCATCAATCCTATCTGTATTCGTTGAGGAAATCTACAGACTGTTTGAAGAGTCGCATGAAGCGGCACGCAGTGAGACATCTTGTAAAGAAGAGCATCTTGGCTCGGTGGTCCAACTGTTGGTGAAAGAAACGGTTCGCAAACTTTGCATTCTGTTTGTGGCTTGTTCTGCAGTTTTACAACATGAAGACCAGACCGCGATGAAAAACCCCAAGAAGACTGAAAGACTGCCAGAGATTAGCATCCATGTAAGTGGTTGAATCATTGTAGATCGTGCTAGCTAGCTTAGCTGGCATGGCTAACAACATTAACTGGCACGACGTGTGACCTTTACAGTCTGCGTGTGACGTTGCTGACGTAACGAAACATTGGCAAATGCATAAGTAAAGAAAACATATATTCAGGTACTTTATGACTAATACTTTTTAAGATTTAAATCATTTTAAATCAACTTGATTTTCCCATAGAAATGAATGGCAATGAGTGAATCTGATGGTCAAGTTGTAAACATTTTTAAAATAATTCTTTCTAACGAATTTAACTAAGCAGACATCCAGATTTTCAGCTAGCCCACACATTTCTTTCTTCAGGAAATGTACTTTCATAGATTACTGCGGCATTGTTAAATTCCTATGTTTTTTCCCATTTTCCCAAACATGTAGCTAATTTATTAACATGCTAGTCTCTCCTAATCACTCATATTTCAGACTGGCTGTACACGCTCTCCTGCAGAGGCCAGAAGCAGCTGGGAGGCAGAAGCAGTATCAAGTAACTATACAGGTTAGGATGTTGATAAATCTGATTTGTGCCTTTTGAATCAGGGCTAGTCTGTTAACTGTTGTCTTGTTCTCATGGGGCCAACACAGCTCAAGAACCATTAAACTAGCACCAGCATCATCAACTATAACATCAAATCAGATATCAAATTAAAACCCTAATAGGCATTTGGCAATACTAAACACAGGCATATCAACACACTTTCAAAGAGTTTGAGTTGAATGGAAAATTAACTCCCATTCAAATCATAAATCAGTTCAAATCATCTGTTTACAAAGCACTGATAATGTAAGGAGACTGTTTTCCTATCACGTACAATTAGTCGATCTGATGAGTCAAAAAATAAACCCAGTAGTTGGGTGTTTCAACAGAGGGTGTCTGCAATTATGGATTGGGGCTTTAAACTGAGAGAGAAGTAATAATTTCTTCCGTTATATGTATATTGTTGCTCCAGAAAAAACAATATAAATTTGAAACTGTAATAGCAGAGAGACCAGTTTTTGTTTGCTTTTGTTATTATCTTCATGTAGTATACCAACAGGCTACCATTAGGCAAATCTTAAGGCTTGTTTAATATAATCTCAACTCCCTGCCCCTCCAGAGGCCTTTTGCCTCTTGCTAAGCTGTCAATTTGTCATTAATTGGCCTGCTTGGTTAAATAAAAATAATACAAAACATGTTTTCCTTCTGGTATTCCTCCTTAGGTACAACAGAGGAGGATAGAGAACCTAAAAAGAGTCCAGTTCAGGAATGGCAGAGAGAGGAAACGGTGGAGGAAGCGCTGTTGGTAGGCAGAGTAGATGTAGAAAGGGAAGAGAAAACGGAGAGCACATCGACAGATATCAACACTGAAAACACCAGCGAACACCTGTCAGGGATCACAGTGAAGAGGACAGGTAGCTGCAAGAAAGATGGAGCTGCACCGGAAACTGCTGAGGATGTGACTGAAACCAGAAAAGACTGCCACGCCAAACAGATCATTCCAAGACGCAAAAATTTCAAATGCAGAGAGTGCGGCAGGAGCTTCCGCCTCAGCGCCTCACTGAAGCGACACCAGAGCGTCCACACGGGAGACCGACCGTTCCCCTGCAGCCAGTGCGGGAAAGCCTTCTCTCTGGAGACGTCCCTCGACAAACACCTCCTCACGCACTCCACAACCGCCTCCTTCGGCTGCGAGGCCTGCGGGAAAGCTTTCCAGACCGAGAGAGCGCTGAAAACCCACAGACTCGTCCACGCCGACGCCAAGCCGTTCACCTGCCGGATCTGCGGTGCGGGGCTGACGACCAGAAGCAGCCTGCTGGTTCATGAGAGGGTTCACACCGGGGAGAAACCCTTCAGATGCCCCACCTGTAATAAAACCTTCTCCCAGGCCAGCTACCTGAGAATACACAGAAGGACGCACTCCTTGGACAAGCCGTTCCCCTGCAGCCAGTGCAACAAGGGCTTCGTCACCAAGCGGGCTTTGCGGTTCCACGAGGTGGTTCATACGGGGGTGAAGGCGTTCGAATGCGAGGTGTGCGGCCGGAAATTTGGCCATTACGTGAATCTGAAAAGACACGGCCTGATCCACACGGGGACGAAGCCCTACCTGTGCAATGTCTGCGGAAAAAGCTTCAACCAGTCCAGCATCCTCAAGGGACACATGCAGGTGCACGCCGTGAGCAAACCGTTCATGTGCGACGTCTGCGGCAAAGGGTTCGTCTACAACTACGCTCTGAGGAAACACCAGCGGCGCCACCTGGAGGCCGGGGAGCGGGGAGACGGCCGGGGGGAGAGTCGGCGCTGCGAGACGTGCGGCAAGGAGTTCAGCTCCGCGGCGGCGCTCAAGACGCACCGGCTGCTCCACACCGGACAAAAGCCGTTCGAGTGCGACGCCTGCGGGAAGGCCTTCACCCAGAAGTACTCGCTTGTCATTCACCAGAAGGTGCACACGCAGGAGAAGTCGCACATCTGCGGCGTGTGTGGAAAGGGCTTCGGCCTGCCGGGCAGCCTCAAGCTCCATGAGAGGTGCGTAAAGGGTGCAGTAGTAATATTGTAGCAAATAGTTGAAATGTATCTATACCACAGCTACAGAATAAACTGGAGTGAAGAATGTGTTCCACCACCATGTGTCATCTGGCTCGCTCATCAGATAAATTGAAAATATTTAAAGGTCCCATATTCTACACTTTCCAGTGTTTTATTTTCTGTCTTGATGTCCATTCAAAGCTGTGTGTGTGGTGTCATGAACCAAAAACACTCTCAATCCATTTCTCCACGTTCATTTTCCAGCATCTCTCTGAGCCTTACCAAGAACAGGCTGTTTCTGTCACTGTGTCTTTAAGGCTCATTAATATTAACGACCCCTCTGTTCTGATTGGCTAACCGTTTCAAGAGTGAAACGTGAGACGCCGCGGCCCGGCGGCTACAGGTAGGGAAAACTCTCTGGTAATAAAACAATGACAACCGCTCAACCGCTTTGAAAAAAACACTTTGTTAGTCTATTATTTCTTACAAAAATTATAATAAGCGAACCTTTGTGACGCCACAAAGTTACGGAAGTCCAAACGGCTCGTTTAGAGGCTCGCTTTTCTAATATGGATTGTGTGGATTTAGTTGCTGACTGTGCGTTTTGATACTTTCACCATGTTTAGATAGACCATCCAATTCCTTTATCATCAAAGAGGCAAGGGGAATCCTGTTTTACACCATATGGGACCGTTAAATATGAAGCCGGTCTAAAGTCTTAGTATGCAGGAGAGTACTTTAATCCATGTGTTGACTTAACTATTATCACTCTATTATGATCTTGATTCCTAGGACCCACACTGGAGAGAAGCCCTTTGCATGCGAGACGTGTGGCATGACGTTCAGCATCAGCGGGAACCTGAGCAGGCACATGAGAGTCCACACGGGGGAAAAACCCTTCAGCTGCCAGGTGTGCGGCAACGTGAAAACACACATGCAGGTCCATCTGGGAGAGCGGCCGCACCAGTGTCAGAGGTGCTCCAAGACCTTCGCCTACGCAAGGAACTTTAAAGAGCACAAATGTGTTGTCACTGACAAATAATGATGAAAGTTATTAAGATAAAACTCAGGAATTCAGAGCTAGAGAGATAAGAACAACTAACGCACCTTTAGATTAGCCTTTGGAATTAAAACAGCAAAAATACAAGACAAATGTCAGTGCAAGAGCATAAAATCTGACTTTTGCTACAACTTTAAAGAACACAAATGTGTCATGATTGATAAAGACAAAAGTGTTGAATGAAACTTGAATGAACCTGCTGGATTAAGAGGAGCTGCCCATCGATTGGTCTTGTCTATTTTATTCTTATATGCAAAACAAATGTAGCATTTTCTATTAAGTAGCATGGCTTTTTGGTACATGGAATTGAAGAGAGTGCGGTTATATAATATCTTCAATTCATATTGTACTTCCATGGTTGAAAACCTATTATGTGTTATGATAAACGAAAGCTGTTGTGTAACTGAAAATGGTTCATACGTAGAAATGTATATATGCATAAATACTAAAGGATATATACTGTAGTTTGTCCTGTCCTCACTTTTGATAATTCTGATGGCCGAAGCATCATGTTTTTAATCTTGCTGGGTATTTTTTGTTTTGTTTGTTTACTGTGAGCAAGACTGGCTCTTAAAATGTAAACATCAGTTAAACTTCTGGAGCACAAAGGAGATTTCCACCTCCATCCCCCCCAAAAATTGAGAATTGTCCAATATCTCACTAAACCCTAACGAATATTAGGAACGACATTCCAACTATAGGAGTGGTCAAAATAACAGAAACACCTTATAATGTATGAATATCAAATGCCTAATGAGGAGTAAGACCATCTTTCAGCTTCAGAACAGCTTTAGTCTTCTCTGGAGTGCTGTCATACAGGTCCTGCACTGTTTCGTGCATAGGATACAATGCATGCTTTTATTTTGAAGAACTTGTTGCTTGAACCGGAAGAAGAAAATAATATCCGTGCCGCGAGTGGCACTGGTACGAGTTGTTTCCCTTGCTTCAACGGTACTATTCTGGTACCACCGCTACTAGTTTAACTACAAATATCGAACCGAAATTGCAGTATTTGGTAAAACATTCGTTTGTCAGAATGTCGGCGTTGGAGGAGCAGGTAGGCGCCATTTTGGAGTTAATGGTCAACGCGACTGTCACAGAAATGACCAAAGTTATCGGAGGCTCCGATTCAACGCGTCCAGAAGTGCCATGTACGACCGAGAACACACCCGGGTCCTCGGATGAGAAGGTACGTTAAAATGTTTACGGCTGAATGTTTGTTAGCTGCGCTGTGTCATGGCATTTGGTTTTGTTTTGGTAGGCTCAGCATCATCTCCCGTGTTGTGGCTCCCTCCCTTGTCTGGCGTCTAGACAACCAGCTGATCATAGAAATAGAATAGCTAGCTAGCTAGTTAGCTTTGAACGACCAAACTTAACCGACTAAGTATTGACTCTGCAGGACTGTTAATGTGGAGGCGGCCTATATTTCGGCTGAATAAAATATAATACGCTACTCTGGTTGATCAAGGTCCAACATTGATCAAGACGAACCTATCTTTGGACGCCATTTTGAATTGGACCGCAGGCCTAGGCTTATCTATTTGCTGTATGTCTAGGAACATTTCAGCTACAAGTTTCAGTTAACGTTGCCCGGCCGTGACATTGATCGATTAATCACGTAAGATTTCATTTTTTTTAGTGTAATGTTATAGTGATGGCCATGCAGCTGTTTGGGCCACAGAGAAACAGATGTGTACCATGACGCAATATTTTGGTTAATATAAAAAATCTGCAAGTAAGGCTGGGCGAAAATGTTGATATCAATATCACAATAATCATATGATTTTTTTCGAGATATACATATATATATATATATATATATATATATATATATATATATATATATATGTATATATAACGATATGGCTCACGTATGCAAAATCACACTTTAAATAAACAAATTAAGCCTATACACTAACAAAATATAATATTCCTATGGGGACTAGAAGTATGGTTGTGGTACTTAATAGTACTATTAAATATCGAACCGATATTTGATGATTTAAGGTATTAATAGTTGAGAATAAGATAGAAAAACTGTAAATTTTGGAAAAAACATGTCGTCAAAACGTTTTGGATATTTTGCAATTTGTGTACTCCAGCAATTTTCATTTAAACATTTTAAAAGGATATGGTACAAATTCATAGTCTTTCTATTTTATTCTCAACTATTAATACCACAAATCATTAATTCTTATGTTGTCTTTTGTTCTGTTATGATGGTCTACCAGTAATAATCCACCTTGTGTGTGTCTGCCTCTGACAGTACACTGTTCCTCCCACCAGGTGATCCAGTTCAGTGTGTTCATGACGTCTCTGGCCAGAGAAGCTGTTGAGAAGATCTGCCAGCTGTTCCACGAATGTTCCTCTCTGCTCAGACTAGAAGTGCGTCACTTTACTGTCATGACAGTAACGCTGTCTGTGTAGGACAGAGGCGCGCTGCATTCATCTTGGGGAAAAAGATTGGCGGGTTTTCTCCTTTATAACAAGAATCTTTTCTTGTTATTATCCGGAAAAGGATCTCATTGTATCAAGATCGTTTCTCGTTTATTAGAAGAAAAAGATCCTGAGTTTAAAGTTAGTTTCAGAGTCGTGGTTTATTTGCGAGTGAAGGGAAAAGGGAAACATAAAATGTATCAGAAGGGAAAATTAAAACATAAAACATCAGTGCATACTTTTTTTGCTTCAAGATGAATGCAGGGTGCTTCTGTAGTATAGCACTTTCCTTAATGTTACAGTGTGATGTAAAAAAAAAACAGCTAAATATTCATATTAAAGAGGCATTAAGTAATCTATGACCTCTTTCTGCGACTAGTAGGAATTGCAGCAACATTTATTGAACTTATCTCCTCCTACACAAGTCTCTGATACAGACAACCATCATTCCATCCTGAGTTACCATCCAAACCCGAGTTATGTCGTATTTTTTTTTTATGTCCTCGCTCTGTAGGTGACCCAGGGAGTGGCAGAGAACGAGGACCTGCGGAGGAGGCTGGAGGCGGCGGAGGCGGAGCTGCGGCTGGTGCTGGAGGGCAGCGGAGGCCAGGAGGAGGCGGAGCAGCTGACGGAGGGAGGCGGCGGGCAGAAGGAGGGCAGGAGGGTCCCGGCTAACGGAGGCAGCTACACAGGAGCGGAGGGAGAGGCCGTTCAGACCAGCCACCGCTCCGGGAGGAAGAGCCGCAGAGGTGAACGGCTCTTCTGTTTTTTTTTTGTTTTTTTCAGTCAAGCAGCAAGTGAGGAATTAGTTGTGCTGCCTATGTTATTTGACACATACATGACTTTGGGGGTTCAGTTGCTTGACCTAAGGCTGCATAGTTTTCGTCCAGTTTATGAAGAAATTGATGCAAATGAAGTTGTGGGGTTAAAAACCGGTTCACGAACTTTGTCACATGTCGTCCTCTCTTTCTACTGTCTTCTGTCTCTCTCCATTGTGCTCTGTCTAATAAAACAGAAATGTCTTAAATAGGGCTGCAACTAACGATTGTTTTCATTGTCGATTAATCAGTCGATTATTTTCTCGACTAATCGTTTAGTTGTTTGGTCTATAAAATGTCAGAAAATCTTGAAAAATGTTGATCAGTGTTTCCCAAAGCCCAAGATGACGTCCTCAAATGTCTTGTTTTGTCCACAACCCAAAGATATTCAGTTTACTGTCATAGAGGAGTAAAGAAAACAGAAAATATTCACATTTAAGAAGCTGGAATCCGAGAAGTTTGACTTATTTTTCTTAAAAAATTACTCAAACCGATTAATCGAGTATCAAAATAGTTGGCGATTAATTTAATAGTTGACAACTAATCGTTTAATCGATTAATCGTTGCAGCTCTAGCCTTAAAAACTATTATTAAACTACTTCTTGTATTTTTACAGTCGTGGCTAGCGGTGATGCAGGAGTGAAGAGATCACCCATAATTCACCTGTGGAAAGGCAGAGCGTATGAGGTGAATTCCTGTCCGTTTACATAGTTATAGGGAATAAGTGTGATTGATCTCTGATCAAATATCACCAAACTAAAATTCCAGATGTCAAATAATGACATTTTATTAATTACATTTTAACCCCTATAACCTTCCTTATTCTCTCTCTCTCTCTCTCTCTCAGGACAGTATCCGACCTGTCATTATAAAGGAGGAGGGGCTGGAGGCCTTCGCTGACCAGGCCTCTCCTGATTCGGGTCAGTACCCAGACGACCCGGGACAGGACGATGACAACGACCCAGACTACCAGGTTGAGTTCATTAATTTTTCCTTTATTTTGTTTTATTTGCTTATCCGTTTGTCTTTATTTTGTTTTGTTCTGTAAAGAACCTGGGGACATACTGTACCTGTGTCTTTATAAATACGTTTATATCAGCAAGTAAAAGAAAATGAATGGAAGGAACTGTAACATTTTTAGTTGGAGCCAGAAGATCCAGATGACGGCGACCCAGGATACACCACCAGACCCAAACGTGTCGTGAAGCCCAAGTCCCGTCGAGGCCGAGCCAAGAAGGACGGCCAGAGTCAGAGCCAGCAGCCCCTGAGCTGCAAACACTGCAGGAAAACCTTCACCAAGCTGCTGCAGCTCAAAGCCCACCAGGCCGTCCACGGGGCGAACGCCGAGAAGCCGTTCCACTGCTCCCAGTGTGGCAGAGGCTTCTCCTTCCAGCGCAGCCTCAACGCACACATGCTGCTTCACACAGGTGACGGTTCAGCTCAGCTTTAGCTTCGATATATACAATCAGAAGTGCTAAAAACACAGTGATTGAATACAAAGATTTAAAACACACAGAAAGACCAAGTGCATGTTGATGCTCCATAGAGCTTATCTTAGCTTACATTTGCTTAACTTTTTAATATGCACATTACCTTTTTTGCCTAGATGAGTGTAAGAATACACCATATTCTATCACATATTAATAAAGCATACTCATTGTAGGGCTGGGCGATAATTCAATATTATCGTTTATCGTCTTTCAGTGGAATCATATCGTGATGATATGAAGATATTTTGATATCGCGACACACATTTCTGCTGTCTAAATTTGTTTGTTTGTTTGTTTATTTATTTATAAGGACAACACACATTAATCGACATTTCTGTAAATGTGCTAGTGTTAGCCAGCTGGCTAATTTTCAACTATAGTCCTTGTGGCGAGAGTTTAAAACCTATAAAATGATAAAAATGTACAGAACAAAGACAACAAGACGCCATAGAGACAGCAACAAAACAAGAACTCTCAAGGCAGAACACAAGCCATGCAAAGCAACAGGAAACAGCAAAGCATCAGCAAACAATACAGCAACAACAAACACCATATTAGCACATATAGTCATGCAAGCGACATGAAGCAACAACACACAGCCAAGCAATACTGACCACAACCAACTTATGATACATGCAGTCATGCAGAGCAGCAATAACCAGTAAACATAAATAAAATACAGCAATCACTATTTAGATCTTATTTAAGTGTTACCAAATTGTTTATAAAATACTAGTAGATATTCCATACATACCTAAGCCATGCAAAGCTGGCCGCCTGGCAACGGGTAAAGGACATGGGACAAGTTAGCAGCAGGTTAGCCAATAATAACAATGATAATCATTAAATGAGCAATGTACTAAGTGGAGTCGAAATGTTCACATGTCTGACTTTTCAAAAGCCAGGCCTTGAGACTTTGTGTGAAGGTGTGGTAGGTGGTACAGTTTCTTATTTCAGTTGGTAGGGAGTTCCACAATTGAGAAGCTCTTACAGAAAAGCATGATTGGCTGAAGGAGCTGGACCTGAAAGGGATTACACAATCCCCTCTCAGAGCAGATCTTGTAGATCTGTTGTTTGATGTTTTCTGCTTAATGAAAGTACTAAGTGGTGGAGGAGCCTTGCCATTTAGGATCTTAAACATCAGGCAGGTGTCAGTGTATTTCATTAGATTATCCCAGCTAAGGATGTCATATTTGCCAAGAATATTGCAGTGATGGTAAGTATTGGGTTTTCTGTCTAACACTTTGAGTCCAGCTTGTCATACAATATGTTAAGTGGGGGATGATCATAGCATTCATATATAATTTTGCTGCTGTAGTTGTTAGGCAGTTTCTTATATACCTGAAATTAACCAGGTTATATTTGGTTATTTGCATTACTTTTTTCACTTGTTTTTTGAAGGATAAGGTGGAGTCGAGGATAATACCAAGATATTTAACATGAGAGACTACTTGGATGAGCTCTCCAGACACATAGACTTTGGGATCACAGTCAGATGCAGAGTGTGTCTTTGTAAAAAACATGCAAACAGTCTTCTTAACATTAAGAAACAGGTGTGAATCATCAAGCCACTTGTTTACATTTATCATTGTTGCGCTAAGTTTAGAAGCTGCTTGTTCTTTGGTTTTTGCATGGACATAGATTACGGTATCGTCTGCATACATCTGAACTTCACACCCTGTGCAGACCGATGGTAGATCATTTATATATAAGCTGAACAGGAGAGGTCCCAGGATGGATCCCTGGGGCACACCCATTTCATTACTCAGGAAGGGTGATGTTTCACTACCCACCCTTACACACTGAACTCTGCCTGCAAGATAGGACTTCATCCAATTCAGCATATTAGAGGAGAAATTAAATTGATGATGACAAGCAAATTTTACTTAAAAACTCTCAGGTATGGTAGGAATATTATTTGAAAATTTCAGTTTTGTTTGACACCACACCTAACATTACCATTCGGTTCAATGAGATGAACATTCATTTGATTATTTAACATGATTTTGCATACATTAACCGTATCGTGATATACATTGATATTGAGAAAAATCTTTATGATTATCATGATATTGATTTCAACCATATCGCCCAGCCCTAACTCATTGTTCCAATATCCAGGAGAGAGACCCCACACCTGCGATGTTTGCGGGAAAGGTTTCACTCTGAAGCAGCTGCTGAGAAACCACCAGCGTCTCCACGCCGAGGTCCGGCCGTTCCGCTGCGACCAGTGCGGCAAGAGCTTCTACCGAGCCCACGGCCTGAAGATGCACCAGATGGTCCACACCGGAGAGCGGGCCTACAACTGCCAGTACTGCAGCAAGAGCTTCACCATCCAAGGTAACCTGCAGCGCCACCTGCGCATACACACGGGGGAAAAGCCGTTCAGCTGCGAGACGTGCGGCAAAAGCTTCAACCAGGCCGACACTCTGAAAGGCCATCAGAGGATACACACCGGGGAGCGGCCCTTCAGCTGCGAGACCTGCGGCAAGTGCTTCATCCAGAAGAGTGCCTTGAAGATGCACCAGAAGACCTCTCACTCGGGCGAGAACGCGCTGGCCTGCGTGGCGTGCGGGACCGCGGTGGCCTGCGTGGACTCGCTGCGCGCGCACCTCCAGACGCACGCGGCCACCATCCCCTGCACCTGCGTGCTCTGCGGCCGGCGGCTCAGCTCCATCACGGACCTGCGTGCGCACCAGCAGCACCACACGGTGGAGCGGCCTCACAGCTGCGGCCTCTGCGGGAAGAGCTTCAAGTCGTCCAGTTACCTGAAGATTCACCTGAAGACGCACAGCGGGGAGCGGCCCTTCTCCTGCGACATCTGTGGTCGCATGTTCACGCAGCACAGCAGCCTTAAATCACATCAGGTAGGATTTTGTTTGTGTATGAAAAACACATTAAAGGGGTATTAATTCATTTTTTACTTTTATCAACACTATCAAAGACCAAGGTTTTGCAAAAACATTGACAGATCTCTGCTACAGTGTACAGCAGCCTGTAATGGACAGAAATATAAAAGTCACATTTTCACAACAGAATGAGTAAGCTAGCTAATCAGACCAGAGATCCAACAGAAACGTCTAGTGAAAGTAGAGGTAATATATCACAATGCAAAATACTACTGCTTTGTCATTTGCCTTTTTTAAAAAATGTGTTTTGATGCCGGTTGTTCTCTCATACCACCGTCCTCCATCTTGAAAATGCAAGGATGCCACAATGCCACAAATCCATTACATTAAAATACATTCACATTTGAATACATTAAATGTTAGAAATAATGTGTAAAATTAGATTAAAAACCAAGTACAGTACAGTTATTTTGACATTATTTTGATGAGATTTATGCATTTGTTAAATTTGCTGTATACCCTATGTGGGTAGTGTTGGGCTCACTGGCTATCTTTCAGAAAAACTCATGGCTCCTATCTAACCAAATGTCATGGAAATCTTACAGCAAGATAAAGGAATTTTCCAGGAGATGGCGGGACCATACCTGGGTTAAATAGTGGTTGCAAGCAGTTCTAGTTGGGTGGGATTTACTGTTTCAGAGAAATTCTCTTAGTGTTAGGTATGTTGCCATCATAGAAAAAGTGCACCAAATCGACTTTCACATATATTGTTGTGATTGTCTATTTTATGGCACAGGTTTTCTCATCCAAACCCCATAAACTGGCTAAAATAAACTGTGGAAAGTCATTGCAGACTATTGAGACAGGTGTGTCAGGGATATAGCAGACAATAAACCTGGATAGAGCTGCAACGATTAATCAATTAATCGATTAGTTGTCAACTATTAAATTAATCGCCAACTATTTTGATAATCGATTAATTGGTTTGAGTAATTTTTTAAGAAAAATAAGTCAAAATTCTCTGATTCCAGCTTCTTAAATGTGAATATTTTCTGGTTTCTTTACTCCTCGATCACAGTAAACTGAATATCATTCAGCATCACCATTTTCTGACATTTTATAGACTAAACAACTAATCGATTAATCGAGAAAATAATCGACAGATTAATCGACAATGAAAATAATCGTTAGTTGCAGCCCGAAACCTGGAGTTATTCAACCTTACACAAGACTTTCCTCTGTAATCCTGTACCTGAAAATGACTTTTTCCAACATTTTCCTTTTTAACCTTCACTTCCAAAGGTGGTCCACACGGGAGAGAAACCGTTCAGCTGCGACACGTGCGGGAAATGTTTCAGCAACACGGGAAACCTGAACAGACACCAGCGCATCCACACGGGCGAGAAGCCGTTCAGCTGCGACCAGTGCGGGCGCAGCTTCAACCAGGGCAACAGCCTGAAGGCCCACCAGCAGATCCACACCGGCGAGAAACAGTTCATGTGCGACAAGTGCGGCAAGAGCTTCTCCTACCTGAGGAACCTGAAGGACCACAAGTGTTTTTACGTCTGAATTTGAATCTGCGGTGATGAGACTGTATTAATCGATGAATGAACGAGTGGGCGGTTCAGGAAAATGAATCAAGTTTGCCGTTATGGAGTTCGGTTTTCCATGTTTGTTACGTGACACTAACCGGGCCGCCCTCAAGGAAAGAGGCCGATTTGTGGATTCTCTCGGTTTGGAGTTTAAAAAAGAAAAAGAGGTGGAGACAGTTACTGGGCAGGCTCTCGTGTTTAAAGGTTTAAGAGACCTGTGCAGCTTTTTTGTATTTTAAATTGTAGGCATTTAGCTGACACTCTTAACCAGAGCGACTTGCAGTGAGTAAGCTTGAATTCCTAGATCACCTACATTTAAAAGCAGCCAGTAGCAAGGAGTGCACAGGTCATCATGGCATCATGCGCCGATAATATTCCTGTGACCTTTAGAGTGATCATGTAAGAGAGAAATGTTAAGAAAAGTAAGAAAATGAGAACTAACGAGAGCAGGGAAAGGGTTCAATGGGGAGAAGGTCATGTGACTCAGCTGTCCTTACTGGATTCGGATCAATCCAACATTGGGGAGAGAGAGATAATTAGACAGTAGTGGGTGGGGGGGTTCCCCAAGGAGCACATGTGATTGCAATTTGAAAATATGGATATATGAAAGAAGTTAAGGAGCATTATCTGTGGGAATAATTGCATAACAACGCCTATTCCTAAAACACCATATTAGCACTATAGGAGCCTGCATGTACTGAGAGCCTTTTAGTCCATCTAAGTACATTGTTGAATTCCTTGGAGTGGAATTTGTTTGCCTTTGTTAGCAACACAAGTCAATCAGGGTCAAAAAACAAAAAACAAAATCACATTCAGTTTCCTAACTTTTCTTCTCAGCATATTTTATGATATGGAAGGACTTAATAAAATAGATGATTTGCACTAGCATTGCTAACAAATTACTGTGAAAAGCAAACAACTTCAGCCTCTGATATCTCAATTACCAAAACACAGCTGTAAGTTTGGATGGACTGGACAGACTCCTAGTTTATGATCAGTGGTGTAGGCTTCTTAAAAACCTGAACTATCCCTTTAAACAAAATGGACTGACTAGTGACTATAGTTTCTGGAAAAAATACAAAAAAATATATGTTAATGTGCATTTCCATACGTTAATGTGCATTTCCATAGTAGTCTGCCCTTATTTCTTTGAAGGAGACCTTAATTGTACACAGGACTGGAATTTGGAAAGAATGGCCACTGGACTACATTTTCTGTCCGGTGGCCATTCTTTTACACCTCTCTGAATGGTGGCTGTTTAATTGCCAAAATGACTGGTAGAGTAGACAAACTTACCAGCCACAGTTAAAATTTACCAGCATTTGGCTGATGGCTAGTGCCGATTTCCTACCCTGATCATAAGCTGTTAAACTAAGACTGTAACACTATGACATACTGATTTTATAGTATGGAGCTTTTGTTGATTTTTGAACAAGCCTATTTCAGTGGTAAAAACGACTTTTTGTCATGTGGCTTAACAAACCTGAAGTATGCTTTCTTATTTTTTTCCAAACATGGTTTCACGTGACTGCTATAGATGTGTGAAGTAAAACTGTGACTTTTTGGAAACACATTGATAAACAAGTTGCCTTGTGTGCAGTAGAAGAACTGTGGTGCTGATAGAAAACATAACTGCTATTGAAACAGTAATTTTGTAAGAATGTTATTTCTGTAACTTCTCTTGTGGAGTTGTATTGTTATATCTCAACTTTGTGATTGTGAGCCAGATGGTGGATATAAAAACAGACATGAAAAAAAAACCTTTTTCTTACTGCTGAGTTTTTTCTTTCTTTCGTTTCTTGCGTAGAATTTCATAATGCATGTGAAACTGAAGAGATGGAAAAATGATCTTTCTCTCTCTATCCTGAAGCAGAAGGTTTTCCCACAAGCTTGTCTTCAAAGCAACAGGAATAGAACAGTACAAGAAGAGATGTCTCACTCACTCCCACAAACACACACACACACACACACTCGCTCACTCTCAGACTCACACAGATCAGATGCACGCACACTCAGTTGGAACTTGATTAGAACTTTTTTTTTTAGAATGCTTTGATCAAAAATCCAACCAAAGACAGACTTCAGATATGTCTGATATTATCTTAGCCAGTTCAGTGAATATTTGTTAACATGAACACCTCACCCAAACCTCAAAACTAGAAAAGTAAGCGTCTAACCTCTGATAACATCAAGAGACAAAACCAGGAGGTGCTCTAATGACACTGGACTAGAGAGCATGTGCGCTTCCACTGATGTGCTACTTCCAAATAATTGTTGTGCTAACAGTACCAAAAAATTTGATTACATTCGTATTAAATCTGCCATGCCCAGGTTTTTTTTTCCAGCTTTGCAAGAAATCTTGCACATATTCATAAATGTGACCTTTCCAGGATCGGGGGAATAATATATGAATATGAATTGTACTCTAGTGTAGATTTTCCCTTCAAATGCATGTGTGGAAAATTCAAGATTTATTCTGATTCCAGTAAGACACGATTCTGAATGCTTCCATTGATATTAACAATTTATTGGAGTGTGCAAGTACAGCAATGCTTTACAATGCTTGAGGTGCAAAAATGAAAGAGCTCCTCTCTTCATGAGAAGAGGAGAAAAAAAAGATAGAAAGAACAAACCCACAACCTCAAAGGATGTCATGGTAAGCCGGCAGCTACAAAAAAGGTGATGAGCAGACTCAGCACTTCCAGGGGAAGTCCAGGCGAAGGACCACAAGCAACACTTGTCATGCAATGATCCTGCAGTAACAGAGTTGATAGAGCTTGCTGGGAGAGGGGTGTGGCCTCAGTGAGGGATGAGGAAGTGGAGGGTGAAGAAGAGACGAAGCAGATGGGCTCATCTCCTAGCTTGTCTCTGTGCATGCTGACCCAGCTGCTGATGTAGCGAATCGGTGCACAGCTACAATCCCACAAATTCCCCGACAGGTAGATCGTACTAAGGTTGTCCAAAGGCTCCAAAGTCCCAGTCTCCACCGCTCTGAGCCGGTTGGCCTTCAAGTGCAATTTCTGGAGGTTTTTAAGGCCTTGAAAGACATCAGGGTGTAGGCGATCCAGCTCGTTGTTGTCTAAGTCGAGTTTGGTTAGCTTCTTTAGCGGGGAGAAGAGCTGCGGGTGTATACGGACCAGGCTGTTGTTCTGCAGCAGAAGCCTACGGAGGTGAGGGAGGAAGTCGAAGGTGTTGGGAGGGAGGTCACGGAGCTGGTTGAAGCTTAGATGGAGCTCCTTCAGGTGGGTCAATCCCACAAGGCCATCAGGAGACCGCTCCGAGGGACGACTGTTGTCTAGATTCAGCGTTGTAAGATTCAGTAGGATCGTAAACAGCCCCGCAGGAAGTGTACCTATGTGGTTCTTATCCAGTTGTAACGATCTTAAATGGATGAGGCTGCTGAACTGGTCCGAGTGTAGAGAGGAAAGACGGTTGTGAGAGAGCTTCAGAGAATGCAGTTTCACCAAACCATGGAAGACTGAGTGATGCATTGACCTGATGTGGTTGTTGTCAAGCTGTATCTCCCTGAGGTTCCTCGTCTTGTTGAAAAGGCCTTTGGGGAGCCGGGTCAGAGCGTTGTCTTCAAGGTACAGTTTCTGTAGCGACCTGAGCTTGGCGAACAGGGTGGGTTGGAGCTGCTGGATCTGGTTGTTAGACAGTTGTAGCTCACTGAGACTGGTCAGCCAATCAAATACCCCAACTGGTATGGCAGAGATCTGATTGCTGTCCAGCTGCAGCTCTCTCAGGTTGGTCAGGTTCCTGAATACGTCTACAGGAAGTGATGTCAGTGCATTGTGGTACAGATCAAGGAATTGAAGATGGATAAGGCCATTGAAGACATTTGAGGGAAGTGAATGTATGAGGTTGAAGCTGAGGTCCAGGTCGTTCAGCTGAGTCAGCCCTCTCAGCGATCCTTCAGAGATTGTGATCAACTTATTGTTGCTCAGGTCTAGTTGAGCCAAGAGGGCGAGGGCAGAGAAGGAATCCTCCGGAAGGCTGTTGAGGCTGTTCTTCTGTAGGCAGAGACTGCTGAGCTTGTCTACATCCCTCAACGCCTCGACTGGGACAGAAACCAACAAGTTACTACTCAGGTCGAGGTGCTGAAGACCTGCCGCTCCTCTGAAACTGCCCCCGCCAACATGGACGAGCCTGTTCCTGGACAGGACAAGTTTCTCTAACATGGCGGAGTTCTCGAACGCACCCTCCTCTATATCTGTTATGTTGTTATGGCTGAGGTGGAGGTCAGTGAGAGCAGAGGCTCCGTCTAGTGCAGCAACCTGTAGCATTCGAATCCGGTTGAAGGTCAGAATCAGTGTATTTAGATGGTCCAATCCATGGAGGAATCCGATTGGTAGATATTCAATGTAGTTCTCACTCAGGTCCAGTAGGATGAGGGCAGGGCAGCTCTGGAACTGACCAGGCTGTAGCGACTCCAGATCGGTGCTACGGAGGAAGAGCTTGGTCAGCTGCGTCATACTGGGCCAAACTGGGTTGAAGACGAGGGAGAAATTCAGGTGATTCTTGGTCAGGTCCAGGACCTACAGAAAGTCCGGTAAGAAGAATAGATCAAATTTAAGTCACCAAACATTTTACGTTATCCTTATAAGTTACAACCGGTGGTAGCCTGCAACAAGTGGTAGTGTGCAAGATCCCATTTTTTGTTGCCAGTGTCTTGAAATACCAATGGGTATATTATTTGTTTTTGTTCCAAAACAAAGTCTGGGCTGGAAATTCAGTTTTGAAAGCCAGAAGTCTTTGCACTTGACAAAGTAATCCCAATCAAACCCCCCACAGATACAGTATATTATGGTCATTTTGTACTATGGAGCGGTAAAAATCGTACTTATTGTCCCTTTAATGTGCAGAGTCAGCTGCAGAACAACAGCCCTTAAATGTTGGTTCAATTCATCAGTGCCTTGCTCAAGGACATTTCCACAAGACGGACACTTGAGGACATGGAGAATTGAACCTGAGTCTTTACAGTTGCAGGACAGTGTGTCTAACCACTAGGTCACCATGCTGCAACGTTTTCAAAAGCATCACACACAAGGTAATATTTCCAGGCTGCCATATGTTTAGTACCTGCAGGTGTTCCAGCCCACTCCTGGGTATGTCCTGTATCTTGTTGTATGAGACGTACAGCTCCTCTGCGCCCTCTGGAAGGTCTGGGATCCGGTCCAGGCCTTTCTCTAGACACACAATGATGGTCATGTTGTCGTGACATTGGCAGGGTGGGGGGCAGAGGTCAGACGCCGACACCAGCAGGCTGAGGGAGGCCAGGGTTAAGACTCCCAGCATGGTCGACTACAGCTGGTATGGAAATATAAAACAGGAGGACAATTCAGTTCCAATCCAAAACGTTACAGATCCATTTAGAAAAGAAAATTCCAGTTCATTATATTTAATTAAATATTCAATTTATCTCAAATATAGAGGTTGTGGACTGTAAAAGTGTGTAAGTATACCTGCTATCACTTAAAAACATTTTAAATTTGTACTATTATCATTTTGGAAGAATTGGTTTTGCTTTTTTCAAATGGTAAATATCTTATTTTGAATGAAACTCGTTCATTTTTCCTATCACAAGCAGCTACGATCTAATAATACTTTCTAACATTGAGTCTCAAGCTTTAAACATCCGTCTCTGATGTATCTCCTTACTTTCATCTACATCCTCCCCTCATGATTAAAGTGGATTTAATAGGTGAAATGATCAAGGGATCCTACTGTATATTTCTCCTGAATTTATCTAGTCAGTCTGTTTCATTGATAGAACAGGTGGTTCTAGTATATTACACACTCAGTGTAAGTTGCTGCCACTACAGTTGGAAAACTACAACTTCTTAAACAGGATAAAGTATGAATAAATTAGGCGTCATTGAGTTGAAACATCTGAAACTCCTATAACACTGACTATATTTAATTTATTCATACATCCAGTTGTATGCTATAAGTAATCTCTATATTTTCTGTACTTATATATTCTGAAAATGAATTTCATTTTGCATGTGGCATTCCTTGATTCAACTTACACTGCTGATTTCTAACGGTTTATAACGGACTTTATGCCGGAAGGAAAGTGAGTGTGAGTGAGTGATGATCATTAGTCCATTAGGAGTATATATTTTTTGCATCGTGCAAGCATCACATAAGAAACAATAGTTTCCAAAGCCACAGAATTATCATTGAAACGTATGACAAATAATAACTTAATTAATAAATTAATTTAACAACATACTTTAGAATCTTACTTTGTTACTAAGTTACTTTTAAATCAACACTTACCATAGATGAAAAGATGCTTCAAGATGTGTTTTGTTGCGAGACGGTTTTGTTCACAATTGAAAACACAGATTGATAATCGTCTTTATGCTTGACTGTACAGGATGCACAAGAGGATATGCTCATGCATGCATGCATACATATATTTGTGTCTGTGTGTGTGTGAGAGAGAGAGAGAGAGAGAAAGAGAGAGAAACGGTAAAATTAATTTTCCAAGAACAAGGGTGACAGCAGGAGATGGCTGTTCGGGTCGGGTCACAGCGATGCGGTTGCAGGTTCACACCTCTGACATCGTCATGTCTCTCTGCTCTCACCGCTCGGCTCTCTGCAGTTGCTCACAGACGGAGAGCATAAAAAAACTCCCCAGATCACACATGACAAACCACAGCAAAACCTCTGTCTCCATGCAGGCCTGCGACCCCGGAGCTCTTCAGGAACCAGTAAAGTATCACTTCTTCTTTTATTTTTTTGGTGTAGAAACAGTTCATAAAATCAATCAATAATTACATTCATACTAGTGCAATAATTACATTTATTCTAGTTCAATAATTACATTCATACTAGTGCAATAATTACATTTATTCTAGTTCAATAATTACATTCATACTAGTGCAATAATTACATTTATTATAGTTCAATAATTACTTTCATACTAGTGCAATAATTACATTTATTATAGTTCAATAATTACTTTCATACTAGTGCAATAATTACATTTATTCTAGTGCAAAATTACATTGTATTTATTTATTTTACTTATTATTTTAGAACCTGTGTTGTTGGCTGCGGATGTTTGTTTGCTGAGGCTGTTTTGTTTCTGTTTTGTTTCCCTGTGTCTTTTAATTGCACTGATCAGGAGTAGCATTCCTAATTTCGTTGTATTCTCTACAATGATAATAAAGGCTTTCTATCTTCTATCTATCTATCTTCAAAGTGCAGAGCTCTTCATTTGTAAATTTTAGCCATTTCTGCAACTTTGAATTGTTGCTGCAGAAAAAAAAAGTAAAATATTTGACTGGTTTCACAAACATTAATTTAAGTCACATCTGCCACACGCATGGGGGGACTCTAACAATCCAAATGATAGACTGTACTGGCAAAATAGTTTTATTTTTGGGGGGAAAACAAAGCTACACATGTTGAGCCCAACAGTCAAGATTTTGAAGTCGAAATGCCACAAACTTTTCTTAGTCAGTGAGTGTTATTCCCTGCATGCACTGCCCCTTTGCACTGTATGTGATCCTCTCTGTCTGTCCTTGTACTGTGAGTCGGTTTATCTTCTGTGAAACTCTTCCTCTCTCACCACGCTCACTCCTCCACCAGGAGATGGCACTCTAACATCAGAGCAGGGAGCCGACGTTTGACAGAAGTTCACCTCAACCTCATCATCACACTGTCCACAGGCCCGACCAACAAGGGAAACAAATGAAGAGTTAATTCCTGACCCACTCTGTTTCCATTTTTAGGAAAAACAATTATGTGACACAGTGTTATTCTGAATGACGTTAATACGCAGACATGGGATTATTCTGTTTTTTCAGGATTTCAGCTTTTTGGCAACGCAGCCATTCATTTACACTGATGAAGACAACTGTTTTCTGCCTCTGTTCCTGTTTTTTTTTTTTGTGTTTTTCCTCATTAAATCCCCATCCATGACGTCATTATGTGCCATTAGCAGCTGGCAGAGGGCAGCCGGGTCTAGTGACTGGCTGGCTGAGCGGCTGGCTGGCTGGCTGAAGGGCTACAGGTCAGACAGAGAATAATCCCTTCCAGATTACAGTTTAAAGCAGCGTGGGAGGAAGTGTGGGGGATTGGCAAAGACAACGCTAGTTACAATGTGAGAATTTGAAGAGGAGAGGAGAGTGTGTGCGTGTGTGTGTGTGTGTGTGTGTGTGTGTGTGTTCTAATTTCAGTCATTTTTGTGAAGTGAGGTTATTTTGGCCAGTCCTCACTTCTTCAACGGGTTAGTTCAGGATTAGGATTTTAGGTTTAAGATTAGAATCAGGATTAGTTTGAGGTTGGGGTCAAGGGAGTCAATGAAGGCCCTCAGAAGTGTAGTAATACATATATGGTTGTGTGTGTGTGTGTGTGTGTGTGTGTGTGTGTGAGAGAGAGAGAGAGTGAGGGGGAGAGCAAACAGGTCAGCATGAGCCTCCACATTGATCAATCCCCGCTGACGTGCCCAGAGCACAAATCACTAACCACTGTACACACACACACACACACACACACACACACACACAAGCACAAAACACCCCCAAATGTGGAAAATAGCAGAAACAGACACATCCTCCTCCTCCTCCTCCTCCTCCTCTTCCTCCTCCTGTTTCCCCCCCCTTCTCTTTTCCATAGCCCATTAAGTGTATTGACGATTCCACATCAAGTATTTTTGGCTCTAATTGGTTTATCCACAGCTGACCGGACAGTGATGCTAATGATGCCGATGTTCTGATGTATGTGACACTGTGATCCATACAGAACTGTGATCCCTGGAAATATGGACCGCTGCCCCGCCTGTTCTTTCCAGCATCGATCCTCTCGGTTTCAGCTCTGCTCTCTGTCGGTGTTTATTCACTGGACGTTTGTCTCTCTCTGTCTCTCTGCCTCTCTGCTCTCCATGGGATAAACCTCCTTTCAGATCCTTTCGCTGTGTTGCTGCTCTCCTCCTTGTCCGCTCACAGCCGTCTCAGATCGTGGCGTTTCGGGGTCGGCGAGGTTCCACCGACATAAGCGCGGGGGGGAAGCAGGCCGGAATTAAAAAAAAAAAAGTCCAGGAAGCAGCAGCAGCAGCAGGGGCGCGAGGGAAGGAAGGATGAGGCCCTGGGTTCGCTCCAACAGGTCCAGATCAGTCCAGGTAACATCTACTCTTCTCTGGTGTATTAGCTCCTATAAGGTGAATTCACGACTGAGACATTTTGGAGATGTTCCTCTCACTCCAAGTGATGTTCTCTGCTTGATCGTCATCCAAAAAAAAGAGTCACGTCTGATCTTTGCCTTGGCTTTGAAGATAAATATTTGAATTGAATCCAAGTGTGCAGGGATGTGATTGTCAGGATTTCAGGGTTTTTTCAGGGGGTTTGGACGCACAACTCGCATTTATTTCTTATGGTAGATCAGTGATTCTCAACCTTTTTCACATCAAAGACCCCTAATTTAGTCCACATTAGGGCCACGGACCCCCGTTTGGTGAGATTTTGTCTCTCAGACCCAAATCTGAGAATATTTTTATTGTTAGATATGATTTTGTCCAGAATCCCATGACTATCTGTATTGTAGGTAGAGAGATAACAGAGAAACTATGATCAAAACTACATTCTCTAATTGTGTTAAGTTCTTGTAAATGAAATAATGGTGAAGTTTAACAATTCATCAATTTGCTGGGGACCCCCTGGAACCCCCTCAAGGACCCCTGGTGGTCCCCGGACCCCATGTTGAGAACCACTGTGGTAGATCACAGTTTTCTTTTTATGCCCTGCCACCATGGTACATGGTATGAGGGGCATCATCATCATAATACATGATAGAAACTTCATACTTAACACCACAGATTCCCACTATTCACAATATTCCCATGATGTCACATGCATTTCCTGCCAATATGGTGCTTTACCATACACACAGCTCATTGGCTGTGGCTGTCATTTGATTATAATCAACTGTTAATTTATCACAATCACCTGTTATTCACCTACCAAGATGGCCGTGAAAGCAAGTGTGTTGATAGAGAAATATTTGCTAATTGCTGCTTTAATTAGCTTAATTAATTGCTTCATTTGCATAACTGGTTATCATGGTGATTATGGCGGGACATTAGGCAGCTCAAGTGCCTCTTGTCTGTGTGTGTGAGTTTAAGTGAGTGTGTCCTTGGCGTCCCCGATACTGGAGAACTCCTCTCACAGCCAGTCTGAGCCCGGCGCCTCTGTTTCAGAATGTGGTGTGATGTTCTTCTGCTGGACTTCAGAGTGTTCAGTGGAGTTTGGCAGAGAGAGGCAGGAGGTGACAGGCCAGGATCAGTCAGAGGACAGTGGGGGGGAGAGGACAGGTGAGCCAGCTGAGGATTAGCTCAGATGGAAGGAGACAGAAGGGAGAACATGCTGTCTTCTGCAGAGGGTTTGGTTTGAAGGTTTTGGTTGCTTTGGTTCTGCATTGGTAGCTTTGGTTGCATGCATCCCTGATCGTGGTCTGGGGACAGAGACATGAGGCCATGCTGATCTCTGGCTCTGATCGAGGCTACAGTGTGCTGTGATGCGTCATGGAGTCCAGGATTCAAAGCTTTACTGTCCATTTGTACAAGCAAAACATGGGAATTTGTCAGCTTCAGCTTTGTGGTTCAACTCATAACAGAATTTTACAAACCATGATAAATAATATCAAACTTGGCAGTAATAACATTACATCTATATCCAGATTCTGAGGTTTAATTCAAGTGAGTGTCCTTCTATTGCGACTATCGCTATTGCAACAGGATGAGATGATCTTTTAAATAAGCAAAAGAGTCAAGCTGGTGCTAGATACAGGGTTTGGTACCTTACTTCCATTACAGTTACTAGTAATCTCATCAAAATTGTAATCAGAAATGTGATCCAAGAGATTACCCAAATTCAGTAATGTATTCTCATTACTTTCAGTTACTTTAAGTTTACTTTGTCATGATTTGCACACAGATAGCAAAAAGTGAAAAATTACAAAGTTCAAGAAATGTATTTCAGGTTTGCATACAAATACATTTTCTTCTGTGCCACATTTTATAAAGACATACAACATCTGCCACTGTTGAAATGGCCTTCTGGGTTTCTGCCTTTCATTTTAAAAGTACTCCCAATAGTAATCCTCTTAGCTTTTTTGAAGTATTTGTAATCAGAATAGATTCTTTTTTTAGGTCAAATAACAGAATACAGTTACCTTTTTGTATTTAAACATTTCATCACACATCACATTTGTGTCATTGTGTCATTACTAGTGATGGGAAACACCAGAAAGCTCCAAATGCAACAATGTGAGCCGCACTCGAGTCACGATATGATAATATTGCAATTGATAATAATGTGATACAGTATTGATCCTGTGGGGAAATTCTCTTTTCTCTTGCTCCTCCTCCACAGAGAGGTCAGAGGTCAGGTGGGAGCTGGTAGGGAGTCAGTGTTTTGCTCAAGGACACTTCAGCAGGGCGGATTCCTACCGACACGGGGCTCGAACCCCCGTACTCCAGTTTCCATCCAATGTTACTGTTTTGATAATACCGTAAATATTGTATTTTGATTGTGATATGACAAAGCATTTCTATATCTGTCATTTTGGGATTTTTTTTTTTCCATATGACTTCAGCTAAAATCTGAAATAACATCCATAAAGAAAGAAGAAGAGTAGATGAAACAGATGACCTGTCAGACTGTCAGCCGTTCCTTTAAGATATTTTTGTACATTTACAAGGTTATCATTCAATATATCATCATTATATGGTTTTTCCTGTAACTATGAAATGTAAAAATACTGACAAGCACTACAACAGTGGGTAAATACCACTATGTTATACCGTTTGTTTCCTCCAACGCTAGTAATTAGTCCTACTTTCTAATTACTCCTGTTAGTTGTGAATGAGTTTGGTGAAACTGTCCGTAATACGCTTTTAATCCTAATCCTGAAGCCAGCAGACAGATGAGGTATGGTTTCCTAGTAGGAGGTCTTCACAAACTTCTGGTAACATTAATGACACACACTAACTGCTGCTGCTGGATGAATGGGGTGATTGTGCCTTTAAGAACATGGGGGAAGGGCGTGTGAGGGACGCTGCGTTCAAGTGCCGTCGGAAATATTGGGTTTTTTTGTTTTTGTTTGTTTTCTTTTTTTCCAAAACAATCGTGGCAAACAAACAGAGTCGTAAAATAGAGCGGTGACATGGACTGAGCGAACACGTCAGATGGGGAAATGATTTTAAAACTTTATTTAAAAAGGCAAAGAGAGAAGAAGATAAATAAATAAAAGGAAAAGAACTGAAGGAAAAATCAAAGTGTTTTTATGTTTTTTCATCAGGTTTTAGGAACATAGAATATAATTTGAATGTATTTAGTGAGGTTTCAAAAATGGGGGTCGATGTTAAGGCTCTTTCTTTATGAAGATTACATCACAGAGCAGGAAATATCATAATTATGACTTGAGCAGGTCAATAACTGATGGTAAAAGTTATGATTATTATTATATGATATTGTTTGTCATTCTACATAAAAAAAATAATATTGTTCTCCTCTCCTTTCTGCCGATGGTGCACAAAGTAAGTTCTACACTGCTTGGCTTCTAAAATAAAATAAAAAACTACAGAAAAAACCAAGCTAAAAAAAAGTTATGTCTCTTTGTTAAAGGGTCAAATTTGTTCTGTTGGACTTTGAAAATACATCAAAATATAAATTTAGTAAAATTGTTTAGGCGCTTACTGTTAAGTGGGTATATGTTGTGTGACTTTAATGCAATTTGGAAATTGAAAAAAACTACAGGAAACAGAATTGGATTTTCAGTAAATTGAATTTAATGACATTCTGTGTAATTCCATGTTTTTTGTTTTTTTCTGTTGTTTTTTCATACCTGAGATCACACATAGTGTACATTAGGCTACTGTAAACTGTATATTATCAATACTGCATATCATCATAAAACGTTAAAGGAACCTTTCAGGTGGTATTTGATGCAGAACATGTAATCGTGATACATACATTGTGATTGAATGTATTTGATATATAAATTGGAATTTACCATTCTCACTCCTACTCATGAATGGCTCCACCGCTGATGCACCGGTTTAGTCACATTTACCACTTCCGAATTGTTGAAGTTTACGGTGAGCACGTGAAGGCAGCAAGAGAGAGAGCGAGAGAGACAGCGTGTGTGTGCGTGTGCGCGCGCTACCGACGCAGCAGCCCTGCCTATTATTCCCATTGACGTCCGTCCCTCTCTCTCTCTCCCTCTCTCTCTCTCTCTCTCCCTCGCTCTCTCTCTCTCTTGTCATAGCCCACAGTGTTTTTCGGGGGGTGGGGGGATCCCGTCTTTCTCAGCCCAACTAATGCAATGTTTCCGACATTTCTTCATGTTCGGGGCCGCTGCTCAACCGACGGCGACTTTTCCTCCCAACTATTTTTTACACAAAAGCCAATGAAAGAAGCGATGGGACTGTGAGGGGGGAACCGGAGCGGAGACCGACTGACTGACTGACTGACTGCACCGTAACATCCGCCGTTTCTTTATCCGCAGTTTGCCATTGATTTCTCTCCCAAGGCCTGTGCGTTTCCTCACTTGTCATGAAATGTTGGCTCGGTCGCTTCCTGCTCGTGTTTCGGTGACAGTTTCTCCGTGGGAGCGCTTGGTTTTACATCTCTGAGAATAAACAACAACAACCAAAAAAAAAACACAACAACAATTTTCTCAACTCAACGCGTCCCACGGTCGCAGCTTGGGCGCACGGAGCCGACCGCTGTGTGTGTGTGTGTGTGTGTGGGTTTTTTTTTTATTCTCATCGGTTGTTTCCATCGGTGGTTTTCATCGGTTTCTTCCCTTTTTTTTGCCAAATGATGACGATGTAGCGGGAGGTAAACCCGTGAGCACCGGGGTTGTTTTGGGAAGGATCCAGCCAGTAAACACCGAAATGGTACGATAGCGTCTGGGGAGGGGGAACGGGAAAACCTATTTGGGGGGTTCAGTCTCAGTCTGGGTGTTTTTTTTTTGTCTTATTCCAAGATGAGGCTGGGCTGGTACCAACACCAGACAGACATGAAGTGGATGTAACCCAGCTTTGTTTGCTCAGCCTCTTGTGTGTGTGTGTTTTTTTTTTGTTAATTTACGCATCTATTTTCTGTCTGGATCACTTTCTCGGTGATCGGTGCTGCCTTCACGGACCGTGACAATGAGGATTGTATGAGACAGAAGTGAAGGTTGTTGTTTTTTTTTGTTTTTTTTTTGTACCGGCTGGAAGAGGCCTGGCAGAGAGGAGCGGCACTGACACACAGACTGGTGTGACTGTTACCCAAGATAGTGCTTTTTTCTTCTTCTTCTTCTTCTTCTTCTTCTTCTTCTGTTTTTTAAAAACCCAGTGAACACAACACACAGCCGACTCTTTTCTCCTGTTAACTGCCGGACGGTGAGACGCACTCAGGGAAGATGTCTTTACGCACAGCACTGCCTGGGAACGAGCGGAACCCGGACCATGTAAGTATATAAAAACGGGGCGTTTATTGGGGGGGATATCATGACATTTTATTGTGCTTTGAGAAGAAAAAAGGAAAAAAAAAACCCTTTCACCCCTTCTGCCCAGCCGCTCAGATTATTACTCTGCCATGTGCAAAGAGCAGCTGCAATCAGGCAAGGGAAACGTATAGACGCGCTAATCTCTCCTGGTTCATTTGGGACGGGGTTGGCAAATGGACCCACACAGGCCGGCCGGGCTGTGGATGGGGAATATGGGAGGAAAGGAGGAGGAGGAGGAGGAGGGGGGTGAAGAGGTGGAGAGGTGGAGGACAGGGGGGGGGGGGGGATGGTTGGAGGAAGGAAAGAGGGATGGGTGGAGGGTTGGATGCAGGATGGGTATGTGTTGTATTGCAGAGACTAGTGCTCACCTAGACTCCTATACACACACACACACACACCTAGACACACACAAAGTACACAATGTCCATCAATGAGTTGCCAAAAAAAAAAAAAAAAACACCCAGACCACCGGCTCGGCTCACCGGCTGGCATCTTCCAGTGCGCATGTTTGCCCCCCCCCCCCCCCCCAAGAGGCCGATCAATAATTAATGGATCTGATGCAAGGCCACCCAGCCCTCTCCACACCCAGCCGGCACCCGTCCCACCCCTCCACCATGCAGGCCTCGTCTCCCTCTATCCCTCCCTTCCATCTAACCTCCACCCATCCCTCCGTTCACCTTTCTTCCATCTCTTCACCCTGTCTCTCCCTCCCTCCCTCTGTCCAGCTTCAGCTCCAGCTCAGTGGGAAACATAACGTTGCAAAATCTGCTGTGTCAGGCTAGCCCGGTTTGCCCTGCCCACGTTTCCGTGTCTGTGGCAGCGTCTGGGTTTCTTATGCAAGGGAGACACGAGTGTGAGGTGACTCACTTTGTGGAGCATGTTACAAAAAAAAAAAAAATCAAAAAACCTGTACTGGCTTTTGTCCTATACCTCTGTCATCTTCAGGCTTGTGAGGATTTGAGCCTGGACTGTCTCAAAACATCCACTAATAGCATGTAGAGAGCAGCGGTGCAGTTTGCCCCCCTTTATCTCAAGGGCATGTAGCTTATACCACCTACAGCCTGAATATCTATCTGCCTTATGGTGGATTGGAGAGTCACAGAAAAGCTGCTTCCTTTTCTAGCGCCGGCCAGCAGCTGACAAAACACAGAGTACCAGTACTCCCTTCCTATTTTGTGAAAGGTATTTCATCACTATCCCATCCATGTGCGTCTGGGTTTTATTTTTACAAGGACAGATACTTTTGACACTTGTCACGTAGCAAACAACAGCCGCCTGTAGTGTTGCATCATAGCATTTTAGCCAATATTAGCTGGCTTCTCTGGTAGCAGGTTATTGACGTTTTTCTCATGGCGGCCATCTTGAACATGTGTCACACAAACTCTACCTGGAAGATTGGTGTTATATATATGAAACTAGCGTTACGTAACATGTAAGTGAAGACTTCAGATAGACCTGACAGTTATCAAATTAGCTAGCAATCTCACGAACAACGACAACAACTGTGTGAATGTAGCAGGGAAGCTAGCTAGCTTAGCAGGCTAGATTCCGCTAGCTAGCTAGCTATTGTGAGACAAATTTATTACCTTAAAATGTGATAATTCAGTGATTCTCAACCTTTTTCAAATCAAGGACCCCTAATTTAGTCCACAATAGGGACACGGACCCCCATTTGATGAGATTTTGTCTCTCAGACCCAAATCTGAGAATATCTTTATTGTTTGATATGGATTTTCTCCAGAATCCCATGACTATCTGTGTTGTAGGTAGAGATAACAGTGAAAATAGTCTTTTCTTCTAGATTCTCTAATTGTGTTAACTTCTTGTAAATGAAATAATGCTGAAGTTTAACAATTCATCAGTTTGCTGGGGACCCCCTGGAACCCCCTCAAGGACCCCTGGTGGTCCCCGGACCCCACGTTGAGAACCACTGTGATAATTCATATATTAACACATCTTTCAGTGCAGAATCTGTGAAATGATAAATGTTTGTCCGATTCCCAACATTTGTATGATGTGTATCTTGGTAAACAACAGTAGGACATAGCCAGGCTGTTCTTCCTCTTCCTGGTAGTTTCCCACCTCAAATGTGACATAAGTTAAAAATGGCCGCCTTGGGACTAGGTTCCACACATGGAGGTTAGGAGACATTTATCTGGGCTCGATCCAGCAGCCCTCCCTGACCAACCTGCCGTCCATTTTGACCGTGACTCACTGTGAGGTGTCACGGCTAGATGTTTATTGCCTGGGATCCTTGCCAGGGCCGGAGCACTTAATTTTAGAGGCGTCAACATCCAGAAGGTATTTTTGATCTTCTGATGTGAATCTGATGTGGTCTGTTTGGACACTTCGGGTCGGGCCACACCTAGATATAGCGCTCCAACGAATGTCCGGGGAATTCGCACCTCTGGCATCGCAGGTCTTTTTTAGCTGTGTGTGTGTGTGTGTGTGTGTGTGTGTGTGTGTGTGTGTGTGTGTGTGTTGACGGTCAGCGACGGACAACCGAGGCGATGCTCTGTTCTGCTCGGTTTCTGTTCTTTTGATGTCTATTCTCATCTATTTTCTTTTCATCTGTTTTCTTCGCTTCTTCTTGAATCTTCACAAATTTTATTTTGTCTTCTCTTCTCAAGTCTTCTCTTCTCAAATCTCTTCTCAAATCATCTTTTCTCTTCTATTCTCTTCTTCTCCCTTCTCTTTCTCTCTCTTCTCTTCTCTTCTCCCTTCTCTTCTCTTCCTCTCTCTTCTCTTCTCTTCCTCTCCCTTCTCTTCTCTTCCTCTCTCTTCTTCTCTTCTCTTCCTCTCTCTTCTCTTCTCTTCTCTTCTTCTCTCTTCTCTTCCTCTTCTCTTCTCTTCCTCTCCCTTCTCTTCTCTTTCTCTCTTCTCTTCTTCTCCCTTCTCTTCTCTTCCTCTCCTCTTCTTTCTCTCTCTTCTCTTCTTTCTCTCTCTTCTCTTCTCTTCTCTTCTCTCCTCTTCTCTTCCTCTCTCTTCTCTTCTCTTCCCCAATCTTCTTGAATCTTCTCGAATATTCAGACTTTATTGATCCATGAGTTCAGTCTCGTTGATGTGAAGTCAGTTGTTTTGTGTGGTTTTTTTTTTTCCTTCAGGAGTGGATCCGGTCATGTAGGTGGCCCTCCATTATGGTGCATTGTGGGAGAAATGATATGTAGCGTCTGAGCCGGTAGAAAAGGAATTCACTAGAAAAAGCAGTAAGGGGGGGGGGGAGCATCAGGCTTGAATGATTGCTGTGCTCTCTCAGTCACAAGCCACTCTTGTTAGCAACCTCACCATGGCAACAGAGGGGGTCCTGTATGCCCCCCCCCTCCCCCCAACCACCCATGTCCACTTCAACACACACACACACACACAAACACACACAGATACAGATTCATTTGGTAAAAGCGGCAGGTCAGAGTGAAAAGACGGTGGTCTGGAATGGAGGAAACTGACAAATAACGCTAGATTGGTTCCCTCTTCATAGGAGAGAAAACCTGGGAACATACATCATAATAATCTAATAATGTTTTTGTTTTTTTTATTCATTCATTGTTTAAAAGCGGTTGTTTCCCTACCATTGAATAGGTGGGTCACCCTGCCTTTAAGAGCCGCTGCTAACCCAAACTGAATTTCATCACTCTGGCTCTCAATGGAGAGTTTTAGTGTCCCATGATGCTGATTCAGAGGCTTTTCCACCCCGACAAGAATAAAATTCTGTGGGAAACACTGGATGCTTATAATTCTTGGCCTGAAAATGGTCAAAGATAAAGGTCAGACTCTGAATATATTGGTACAAAATATATATTAGCGACTAACTATTGGCGACTTCCATACAAAAACATTGATATTGGTTGAACCCTGAATGACACTTGGATTGAAACTACATCTCAGTGAGCTGAGAAATAGGACGGCTGCCTCTAGAATGGTGGTGGGTATAAATGGTAGGGAGGCTGAGATCACGCTGTTTTTACAGCTGATGCCAAGTGCTGAACTTTAAATACTAGCTAGATAATTTGGGGAAGAAAAATGACTCATCATTTGCAAATAGAACTGGTTTGAAATCTCATCACACTTCCAAAACAATAACCATTTGAACCAAAGAGGACACAAAAGTAATAAACCAGGAATATGCCTCTGTGTTTTAAATGTGGTAGGAGGGTAAAACCACCACAGCAGCTTCTTTCTGGCTTCATTACAGCATTGCGGAGGTCCTGTTTTAGTCTTTGAATACCTTATTTATTTATTTAGTTTAAAAGCTATATCATAAATGTTTTGGACACTGACAGAATAGTACCTAGTAAACATTTTGAATAAATGTTGATACAACCTCCTTCATCAATGTTGAAAAAAATGAAAGAATATGAAAATGAGACGATGTCTATAGTCGTATAGCTGCTACCTGCTTTGTTTTGTGAAGTCAGGACCTAAATATCTTTCTGATATCAGTTCAAAACAGTTTCCAAAGCTGTTTTAATATGATTTTTTTTACCATGGCATAATATCATATTGAAATGCATGCTGGGTACGGTCAAAACACTTTACTGCAATATATCCCATTTTAGCCTGGTATTGGCCCTATATCACATACCAACATGAATAGAAACATTCCTAGAAAATTCCTTGAAAAACAAAATTAAAGAGAAAAGAGGATAGCAAAACAGTAAAGATGGTACTGCTTACATGACAGTGAAGGTATTGTATCTGTGTGTGTGTGTGTGTGTGTCTGGGGGGGGGGGGGTTGTGTTTTCGCGGGTGTTTTGCATGTAACACAGAACGTAGATGCAATTCTGTTTCATAAGCCGTGCAGAGCGGAGACCCACATTAACAGACCGTTACACAACTCGCCCCGTGTTATTTATTCTCCTGTGACTTCGTTATCTTCCGCGGATCATTATCGCCGCGTTGAGTTATAATTCAATCACAGCACACATGACAGCCAGCGCGCTTCACACCCGGGTCGCAGATTTGCATATTCGTACTCTCTGGTCCCTTCCGTCAATTCTCTCATCCAGTACTTCTCTTCTCTTCCCTTCTTCTTCTCCGTGCGTTTATCCCATATTTGCATCCGTCGTCTCCCGAAGTTTCAAAGTCACCAAGTCAGACCGGACCTAAGGCCAATCCAAAATCTAAAAAGTTCCCTTTCGATTTATCAGTCTCCCGTTGTCCTCCTTTCACTCCTCGGATGAGGAAAATAAATGTTGGCACAGTGGGAGAAACTCATTACATTCACTCTCAATACTGTAATTGAGTAGCTTTTTTTATGTATTTTTTGGAGCATTTTTTAAGTCAGTAATTTTACTTTTACTTTAACAAAGTACTTTATTTCTCTAACCACCTCCTCCCTTAGCACCCTGACACATTCTGATCCAGATATGATGACATCACCCAGGTTTATGTAGTGTTGCCCAATAATCTCATAGATCAGTTTCAGAGCTGCTGACACTGGGATTGTACCTGGATTACCCTGTTCCTCTCCCTCGCTAGTTTCCTTGTTTCGCTCTCCCCAACCAGCCAAACCTGCAGCCTGCAGGTATTTGCATATAAACTTTTGCTCCGATGTTGTTCCCTGTGTGTTGTGCAGGGGATTGCATCATAAAATGCATAAATGTGTGTGTGTGTGTGTGTTGTCTTGTATTTCTTTATGTATGAGGAACAAATATCTTCATTAGATAGAAAGATGAGATGAAAACCAAAGCGAGAACATTTTGTTGGTTCTTCACTTCTTTAAGGGGCTAGCTGTGGGTAAGGACTTGGGTTTAAAATTAAGACTAGAATTAGGTTTAGGTTAGGATACAAGGGTTAGGTTTAAGGTTTAAGATTTGGGATTAGGTTTAAATTTAGAATTAGGAATAGTCTTAAATTAGGGGAAGGATTAGGATTAGATATGTGGTGGTGAGCGTTAAGTTTAGGGAATGAATGTAGCCAGTGAAGGTCCTCACAAGTATAGTAATCCAAACAAGTATGTGTGTGTGTCTTTGTGCACTTTGTTGCTATGCTGTTGGAATGGACACATTATTTTGCCCGCGGCTAGTCATGAGGTTTATGTGTGTGTGTGTGTGTGTGTGAGAGAGAGAGAGAGAGAGAGAGACGGGTAAATCGTATGTGTGGGTGTGCATGTGCGCACACGTACATCTGCATGCGTTTCGTTAAGCCAACAGGTTTCTCTGTGCCACCGCAGGGCAGAGCGAGAGGCTTTTGTGTTCCCCGGACCGGCGAGAGATTCACGAGCTCGCTGCACCGACTTGTTGCCCAAACCGTGGCACCCCCCCCCCCCCCCCCCCCGGACAGCGCCCGCTTCACCTAGAAACACACCAGATATACAGTCACAAACAGCTCCGGGCTTTTCGTCATCTGGTTCACCGAGTTCAGCTGAACCATGTACGCTGTGTATGAAATTAGGCTGGTTGATATTAGCTGACCTATATTGCTCACGGTGCCGCGCTGCAGTGTGCTGTTTGTTCTCTGGCCAGCGAGTTCAACTGAAATGTGTGTGTGGCGTTACGGGGACAACGGTGGCCCAAAGGTCAGAGAAGTGGGACGGTTACTGGAAGGTCACAGAATCCCTGGGCAGGCTGGGAGGTTGTGGGCACGAGTAATAATAATAATAATTATAATAATAAACTTTATTTGTATAGCATCTTTCATACAAGAAATGCAGCTCAAAGTGCTTTACAACAAAGAAATTACATGCACCAAGTGCTTCACATAAAACTTGATAATAATAGCGAAAATAAGATAAAGATGAGAATAGGATACATAGTATGCATCTTCACATGAAAATAGACATATAGTAGAATGAATAAAAACAGGGATAGAATGCCATAATGTAAAATAATATGGAGAATAAAACCCACTTGATGATAATAATAGTAAAAATAAGATAAAAATGAGGAATGCATAACATAAGATGGAAAATAAAACCCACTGAATAATAATAATAAAAATAAAGTAAAAAAAATAGAGTACATAGAATGCATAAAATCAAGTAAAAATTCAACATTTTAAAAGAAGTGCAGCAGTGCATAAGTGTGAAGCAAAGTGCAAAAAAGAGTTTCAGGCCTGTGTCAGGAAAGTCAGAGCTAGTTAAAGGCTAAAGGGAAGAGAAAAGTTTTTAGCTTTCTTTTAAAAAATATTTAGCGATCTGGCTTCCCTGATATCTACAGGTATTGTGTTCCAGAGCTTTGGGGCGTAACTGACAAAGGCTGCATCCCCCGATTTTCTCTCGGCTGTTGCTGGGAACCTCCAATAAACCAGCAACAGACGATCGCAAGTGTTCTTGAAGGCAAGTAGTGAACAAGGGAGTTAGCAAAGGAGTTAGTTAGCCCGAGTGACCCGCTGTCTTCCACCAACGTGCCCATGAGCGAGTCACCCATCTCCTGCTGAAGCTGCTCGGTGGCCAGCGGCAGGAGGCTGTGGCTCCCTGGTGTGAAGGTGTGAAGCTGTCTGAATGTGAAGCAGGGCGTCGCTGGAAAAAGAGCTTAAGGGCTCAGCTGAGTTTCCCCTTACATGGTTTGCTCAAGAGCACGTCGATGGAGGAAGGGGCGCTCACTTTCCCTGCAGCCCACGGTGCTTTCTGATTGCTCAAACACATTCACTCTAGGGCTGGGCGATAATTCAGTATTATCATTTATCGCCTTTCAGTGGAATCATGTCATCATGATATGGTGATTTTGGGATATCATGATACACAATTCTGCTGTCTAAAATAATGATAACAAGCTGATTTTATTTAAAAGCTGTGACAAAATGACGTATGAAACATTTTAAGGAACATTATTTGAAAATTTTAGTTTTGTTGTTTTGACATCACACCCTAACATCACCATTCGGTTCAATAGGATGGAACATTAATTTGATTATTTAACGTGATTTTGCATACTTAAGTCATAATGTAATATATATCGATATTGAAATAAATAAATCCTTACAATTATCATGATACTGATTTCAACCATAACGCCCAGCCCTAATTCACTCTGAATTGTTTACCTTCCCTAGCAAAGAAGACGGTGCCATTTCTGCAATTGAAGGGAATATGGCAACTTGTGGTTAAACCTTTTTTAGTACCAGTGAAATTTAAAAGCTATTTTTCAATATGTATGTAATATGCTGTACGCTATGTTTGCTAACAGTTTGGTTGCTAACGTCAACTAGCAAGCCAAGTAACCTGTAATCTAAAGTCAAGATTTGCTTCACGAATCGTGCAATATTAGACGAGCACGATCGAGGGCCAAGCCTGAGTGCATGTTGGTTAAACTTGATATCCTCAACCTAATTAGCATATACCCTAATGTAACTGTCACAGCTTTTTGTCGTTGCAAATTGTTTCCCTGCCAGCTCTTATCTTATGTAACTCCAGTTAAGGGGTTAGTCAGAGACCGGCGCTGAACAGGTGGTGTTTTCTGGGGATCAGGCTACTGTGTGAAGAATGGCTCCCTGTCTGTTCACAGAGCCTCTGTTCACAGCTATAGAAACACACACACACACACACACACACACACACACACACACACACACTCTCTCTTAGACCTGCATAGACAGACAGACATACACGTACACACACTCCAGCAAACTCAAACACAGACGCACACACGAACACACACAGAAACAGAAACACAAAAAGGAAGTCAAGCACTCACATACATACACAAGCACGCACGCACACACACACACACACACACACACACACACACACACACACACACAAACACACACACACACACACACACACGCAGAGTCACTGTGTATTACGTAATGGTGTTCTTCTGCTCTGGGGCTCTCAGGTGTCGGCTTACTGTCCTCAGTGTCTCCTCGGGCCTGAGCTGCAGATACAATATCTCTTCCTCTTCTCAGAGTGTGTCTGTGTCTGTAGTGTGAGTCGTCCGTCAGTATCATGTCTGTACTGCAGGTAACTGAAGCTCCGCTGCATGTAATGGATGTGTAAGGGGGGGGAGATGTTGTAACCGTCAAACATGGACAGAGCCAGGGTGTTCCTCTATGGGGCAGATATGTTGACAGATGACAGGGAGAGAACGGAGAGATGGCTTCTCTTTTTATGCAGCGTTGTGCTTTGTTTTTTTCATACCCCAAATGTTGAAACCATTTGAGCTTTTTTCAGTCCGCAGTATATGTACGCAATTATCTGTTAACCGTTCACCAGCCTATAGGAGACGGCGAAGGTGGACCTCGCCTTTCCTCTCAAAATGGAAGAACAACAATTTCACTCGTACGCAGCCTCTCAGAGTTGTACGAACACCAACCTGCCAGTTTACAAAGTCAGAAACAGAGCTAGCAAAATATGAATGCAGAAATTGGTCTTCCAGGTTGGTTGTATAGAAGCACGATGTTCAAATTGTGAATTCTGATATTGAGATTTTAGTTTACTAGCAAGTGCAGCTGTACGATAATGGCAATACCAAGGAAGGTTGAGCTTGTAGATCCATGTTTCTGTGTTTACAGATTATCTACTCGCCTTTTTTTCAAAAACGCCACGCCTCCATTTTGCCTTCCAATTGGGAAAAAAGAACGGAGAGTGATGCATCCATATACAAATTTCATCAGTTTCATCTGTTTCTGTCTGGCTGCTGCCTTAGAAGTGGTGTACTGACTATATGTGTAAAAGAACGTGTCATCTGATCTTTGTGTGTGTGTGTGCGTGTGTGTGTGTGCGTGTGTGTGTTGTCAACCAGAGGAAATGTCACATTAGAATCAGGCGTCAGTGTTTTCGTCCATTAGCTGTTGCAGACAGCTAATGTCACTGAAGAGCCTTTCATGGTGAAGGCAGAACCAGGGAGTCTGTGAAATCGGTCATTTTCAGGATATTCACTGTTTCCGTTTGAGTTTCCCTTTAGGGTAGACATTTGTAACTGACTCTTTTTTAAGATTTTGGGGCTTTTTTTTTTTTTTTGCTTTATTAAATAGTTGGCAGCAGAGACGGGAGAGAATGTGGGAGAGGGAGAGTGGATAACATGCAACAGTGTGCAAGTCGTGACGTTTTAGTTTTCTGCAGCACAGAGACTGAAATGTTAAAGGGATACACCAAAATTTCGGGAGATCAACTTACCTGTTAAATGATGAAACATAGACGCTAAAATCATCCTTGTGTCCCCGGTGGATCATTCCCTCTGTTGCTCCATGCTGTGTTGAGTGATAGTAGGCGATTAGCATTATCTCAAAGTAAGAAGACTGACATTTTAGTAATAAAAAGTTGTTAATGGTTTTTATGGCCTGTAAAAATTAATCATTAACTCGATATAGCTGATGTAACAGGATTATTTATGGACCTATTTCAGGTGGGAAACCATGTATTCATCCGCTGCACAGTGATTTTTAGCTGCACACAGTCTCCCATCGCCCACCACCTTCACTTCCTATGGAAACAGGGAAAGTAGATCCTGCTAGTTCAAAACAGAACATTATTTTTATATCATTTTGTGTAAATTTGACCAATCTCCTTTAATGTTGCTTATAATTTACCTATAGAGCTGCAACAAGTTCTCATTTTCATATGGAGTTAACATGGAGCGCCAATCTACCGGGGACACATGGATGATTTTGGTGTCTATGTTCTCATCACCTAAAGGGTAAACTGACCCACAGGCCAGTCTCCCTCTGTGTATTTGTTTAAAGTCTGTGATCCTTTTTTGGTATAATCACTGTGATCATCGAGGGCTCGAGTTTAAGTTTTGAAGTAAAAAATATTTGGCATGGAAATTCCTTGTTTCAACCAATTAATCACAGGACTGCAGTGCTAATCCTCGCCTGTGAAGCCAAACCAACTGTTAGATTTCAGTTGGTGGATATTACAGAGCGGGTCATGCCTCTGTGCCGCTCTGTTTTCTCTATCAAAAAAAAAAACTTCTCTACATCCCCCGCTGGTTTGCCTTTTCACACATATTGCTTTGGGAATGAGGAAGAGGAATTATTGTGGGAGGTTATGCAAACCTTGTCTAGTCACTGTGAGTGAGAGTGGAGTGACAGACCAGAGAGAGAGAGAGAGGAGGAGGAAGAGAGAAAAGGCAGTGGGAGGAGGGTGCTGTACATAATATTATGTAGTTAAAACTAAACCTTGAGTTGAAGTTTAATACTAGGAGATAATACAGGTGTGTATGAACAGCAAAACTGGACAAAATACATGAAAAAATACATGAGAAAAGGCCGGCATAATGGCAAAACAAAACAAAACAGGCTCTTCAAATACCAAAAGAGATGAAGTGTGTGTACAGTTCAGTTCAGTTCAGTTCAGTTCAGTTCAGTTCAATTCAATTCAATTCAATTCAATTCAATTCAATTCAAATGTATTTGTATAGCACCATCTCATATAAAAGCAGTTCAAAGTGCTTTACATAAAAACAGAATAAAACAGCAGAAATGTGCAAATAAACAGAAACATCCATGCATACATACATATAAAAACACATATAGCCTACATACACACATACAAACAAACATAATGTACAAATACAGTGTGCTTTATGGCACAAAACAGGAAAAGGGCGCTGTTCTTGCAGCTCAAATGTAGCTAAAGGTCCTAAAGTTTCTGCCAATGGCAGGTAGTGGAACGAGTGAAGGGCTGACAGAAAAATCACTTCCAACATGTTGATCCTCTTCAGGAAAGAACAGAAAACAAACACCGGTGGGGGGGGGGTAATTATATGCTCCTTAAACGCTACACCGCACCTTTAAGAGATAATGGCCTCCTTTGTACCTTGTAAATATGAATATATAATTAAATCAGCTCTCTTTTTGCATCTGAGGTGACTTTTTTTCATGTATTTCAGTGCGTCCAGAGACACAGACTGTAGGGAGCAGAGCGTCGCAGAGAGAAAAATCAGTCTATATTAGAGAGAGAGAGAGGGAGAGAGAGGTGGGGGGGGGGGATAAATGGAGGTCTAGACGAGGAGTGACTCAGCTCTTGAGTCCATTGCAGCTGATCTGAACAGTGAATGTGAGCGGTGCTCAGGCCGGTCTGGTGACCGGAGCGGCGGGTGAGCGATATGCTGAGTAACGTGGCAGCTCTCCAGAGGCAAACTGAAAGCATCTCTGTGTTTGTGTTTGCATTCTGCGATCCAGTCTGAGGAATCCGGTTTCACTTTACATACTGGAGCCAGATGATGATGTGTGATGATGTGTGGGTTCAGATGTGTGATCGTTTAGATAATTGTGACTAGTGCCGGGCGATATGGTTGAAATCAATATCACGATAATCATAAGGATTTTATCGATATCAATATATATCACGATATGGCTCACATATGCAAAATCATGTTAATCAAATGAATGTTCATCCTATTGAACTGAATGGTAATATTAGGTGTGATGTACCTCATTTTGACAGTTTTTGAATAAATTTAGCTTGTCATCATCAGTGTAGACAGCAGAATTGTGCGTCACGATGTCCCCAAATCACCAAGACGATAAATGATAATATTGAATTATCGCCCAACCCTAATTGTAACCTCTTTTGCCTTCAATAACAATTACAGATGTCATTGATAACGGTAACTCTTCAAGTCAGAGGTACAAAAGATGCCAGGAGCATCCATATCAAGACACAACAAAAGATCAGAATGAAATGGGCTTATTAACAGTTTACGGTCATTTTGTAAAAGTGAGGTTTTTTTTAAAAGAGATTTAAAAGCATATAGAGCCAGCTTTAAGCCCTTGGGGAGATTTGAAAGGCCAAAGTGTAATTGGTAGCAGTAGTATCATGCAAATCCTGTAAATTAAAGTTAATTTGAAGATGTGTGTTTAATAGGCTGAGCAGAGAAATCTACATGATCGCTGCTGTAATGGAAAAACTTGACTCCTCTCCGACTCTTGTGATTTTCATGTTTTTCCTTGATCTGAAGATTTATGTGGTTATTTATAGGCAGACCAAAACCGGAAAACTCGGGCGCAGGAAACCCATTCCAGACCCAAGATAAGTTTTCAAAAATGCATGTTCTGCAATGTGATGAGGGAATCAAATAAGGCTGTTTTTTTTGTTTTTTTTAATTTAAACTCCTGAAAAGTGATTTTTTTTAAATGCACAAGACTTAACCCCTTGTAGCAGCGCCACGCTACATGTCATCAATATTGGTGTGTGTGTGTGTGTGTGTGTGTGTGTGCAACATGAAACAGCAGCCTAATACCACATCCACACTAATACGTTTTTGTTTTAAAACGCATAACTTTTGCTACATTTACGCCTAGCGTCTACTCTGGCGTTTTCGGAGCCCTGAAACGGAGACTTTTGAAAACGCTGCTGACCCCGTTTTAGTTCGAAACCCCCGGGATTGCGTTTTGGTCCGGACGGGCGGAAACGGAGACTTTTGAAAACTTTGACGCAGACGCCCACGTTCGCTTCCTGATTGGCTCTTATCAGTCACGACGTGTCCTTCCCTGATTCGTCACGCCCCTATCACCTGACCCTTTTCCGGGAGAAAACAAACGACATCAGCCTTGACTACCAGTGGTTAATTCAACATGGAGAACGAATTATCCATGTTGTTGTCTATGCTAGTCGCCATTGCTGTTCTTCCTCCATAGTATTTTCTGCAACCAAGCAACCAACCACAGAGTAGACAATCTGCTTCCTGTTTACACCGGCACGCACATGCCCAGTGTATGTGAATGGTCATGTGATATGCTTTTTCAGGCGTGTTAGAATGGAGACGGAGATTATTTCTGAAATGCTCATGTGGACGGAGATCGTTTTCGTTTTAAAACCAGTGTATTAGTATTAGTGTGGATGTGGCCTAAGGCTGGGCTTCCACTAACAAGCAGGCGGTTCAGTGAACCCCGGGGACACATAACAGAGAGGGCAGCCTCGCAGCCAAACTGGTCTGACTCATGGTCTGGATAATGGTTATTGAGGAATGTAAACGGGCCTGGCAGAGGCTGAAGGCTTTCTGTCAGCTGCTGCGCTGCTGTATTTGTCCGCAGACCGTCTCCAGAGAAAACTGTCGTGTTGGAATGACGGTATTGTTTTGTTTGAATGTCGGTCATGTTAAAGTGTTTTGTTTTTTTTTTTAAATCATATCCGCTAGTCATATTATTGTGGGTTTTGATGCTGGTTGATGAACTTTGCCGCACGTCATCTCCTCTCTCTCTCCAAAAAGAAAGTTGATAAAATCCACAGACTATAATACGGAAGCCCATTCTTGCCACTGAATAAAATTTGAGAAACTTTTTTTTTTTTCTTGTAATTGTGACTTTATATCTCAGGTTTCAGACTTTTTCCTCCCAATTCTATTCCTCAGAAGTCTTTTCAGAACTTATTTCTCTCGCAATTCTTACCTTTTTTTTGGTCACAAATGTATATGGTAGGCTACGCGTTCAATTAAACTGGTCAGAAAAAAAGAAAAATCAGAATTGTGAGGGGAAAAAAACTCACAATCATTTAATTGAGTAGCGGGAATGGGCTGCCATAATATCCTCTGTGACTTGACTGAAGCATGATGGCGGCCTCACTGCTGATCGAACACTTTTTTTTACCTCCTCAGTTCTGAAACGTTTGAGTAAGCCAACCCAAAGCTCATAAATGTATAATAAAATATCCTTATGAATAATGCAGAATACTGGTGGCTGATTTACTGGCTTTTCTGTGTGTGTGGTGATGATGATATCGCTTTTGATAATTTCTTGTGACTTTCACATGCTCCCACGAATGATGCAGAGCGATGATGGCAGTTTGCAGATTTATATTTTGAATCAGAATTTCTGAATTGAATCAAATCACTTTATTCGCCAAGTGCAACTAATTTACAGGAATTTGCTCGGTGACATCGGTGCAGAGAAATACTGGAAGATTTTCACAGTACAAGTACTATGTGAAGAGACAGTGCAAGACACACTATTGATGTACTACTAATTCACACATAGACGTACAAATTCACTTCTGAAACCTGGGGATTATATTGTCTTTATTTAACCAGGTAGTCCCATTGAGATTAACAGCCTCTTTTCAAGGGAGACCAGGCCAAGACAGCAGCATCAATAGAAACATAGAAAGTTGCAGACAAACAACGTGATAACACTTTACAATAAGGGTCACTAAGTTAAGGGTTAGTTAATGCTTAATAAGGGTTACTAACCCTTAATTAACAGTTAACTAATGTGTAATTTACTAATGGTGTTCCTGTTAACTAAGGTATTAATTTATACATTATTTAATAGTTTATAAAGATGACTATTAAATAATGAAATGAAATATGAAATGAATACCTTAGTTAACATGAACACCATTAGTAAATGATTACCAGACACATTAGTTAACTGTTATTATAGCTTATTAAGCATTAACTAACCCTTAATTAATGTACCCTTATTGTAAAGTGTTATCAACAATGTAAAGCAATGTCCAAAAGCAAAAAACAAAAACAATCCAAATCACATTAAAGGTACAAGCAGCAGTTCAGCAGTTGGATCTAGCCTCTCTGTCTTCTTCACTGACATGTTTTTCTGTCGGCCGCTTCTTCCTGGTGGGGCGGCTGCCAGGAAACGCCTGCAGTGCGTTGCGGCACAACATGTGACGCGCCCGCTGACAGCGCCGTGACATCTCTGTCTCCAAGGACAGGAAATGACGCGGGTCGAGTTCACGGTGCAGCTTCCTGCTCAGCCGCCCTGACGCTCACTGCTGTACGATGACTGGGATGTGAAGAGTTAACATGGCAGGCTGTCTGCATGCCATGTGGAGTCATGTTAGCAAAGATTTGTGTGTCAGTTGGCGTGTGGGTTGGATGAAGCCGCTGTATCAGATAGGGTTTTCCCAAGTGCGGCAGTGGTTTTGATTTTTAGGCAGATAGATGTTAGATAGGCAGGTAGGTATGAAGGTAGGCTACAGCATGAGATCACACAGGACGCTGTTTTGAATGCTGCTGCACCTTTTCTTCTGTTATTGTCCCTGGTTTGGTTGCAGCAGACGTGTGTCTCCTCCACACTGTGCACCTCATGTTTTGGACCTGCTGTTTTTTGGGGCGCTCCACGTTGTCTCCCCTTTAGCCACGGCCTCACGCTTTACGTCAAAGTTAAAATAGCCTTTGAAACGGACTCTAAGGCTGCGGCCACACTGATCTGTCAGAAAACGGGCAGAATTACTAACGGATAGATTTCTGTCCATTTGGGCTGTTTTGGAACATCAACGCTATTTAAAAATAAAAAAACGCCTCTGATCTGCGGTGACGAATCCGTCCGTCCAGAAAAAAGTTCAGCTGGGTTGAACTTTCTGTCCGTCAAAACGGACGGAAATCTGACGCAGATGGACACATCATCAGCGCTGACCAGACAACAGACAGCTGTCATTGAAAATGAATTGAAATGAACGGAGACAGACAGACACAACGGATCAGTGTGGCCGCGGCTTAACTAGGCAGAGCTCTGTGCTCTGTTCTCTAGGAGGATGTCATGGACCCATCCTTCATTTCAGAATGGGTTAACTTTCTCATGCATTTTTATTTTTATTTTTGGGCCTTTATCGAACAGTTCAAAGTAGAGAGAGTTTGAACCCAGGACATTGTGGTCACATGGTATGTGCCTTATAGCCAACTCAGCCAGGACATATTTTTTTCCTTTTTGTCACTTCAGGTTAGCTAGCTAACGCTAATCAGATAAGTTGTAAGTTGATGCCAACCGCTTGTTTTTGCTTAGCAACAAGAATGATGCCCCATACCTCGTGACTTTTGAGCTCTGCTCAGTAGTCAGTGCCAAGTTTGACTGAGTTATGTTCTGTTGTGTTGACACTGTGTGTGTGTGTGTGTGTTGTGTTGACAGTGTTGTGTTGTGCTCTGTGATGGAGGAGGTGTGTGTCAGGGTCAGAGAAACCTGAGGCCATGAGGCCAAGAGTCACAACAACCAGAGAGGAAGAGGAAACTGGACTGGCACTGGGGGTCAGGGTGTGTGTGTGTGTGTGTGTGTGTGAGGAGGGGGCTGAGGATGGCTCAAGGTTACACCATCTCTCTGTTGGGGACCGGCGTCACACATCCTGTCTTTACACAATACTCCCCATAAACACATACACATACACACAGACACACACACACACACACGCAGGCCTACATCCTGGCCACAGCAGCAGGGCGAGGCCGGTCCACTGCTTTGAAACGTGTTTTTGTTCGTCACGCTGACTGTCTTTACGTAACCGTGATCTGCTCCCCGCTCCGCTCAAAAAAAAAAAAAAAAAAAAAGCATGAAAACCAACAAGGGAGGAGGAGACGCACATTTCCATTTCACATTGTAGCATCCAGCTGCTACTCTGATCCAGCAGAATAAGCTTTAATTCCTAGATCACCAACAGTACAAGACACCTGTAATAATAAGGAGTGCAAGAGATATTACAAATAATCCTGGTGCGCTAAAATGTTTATGTATAATAGAGAAGCAGTGGGTAAAGAAATAAAAAAGCCAGGCAGAAGTTGTTTTTCAAAACGGTTAAATGCTGCAGATTCCTGTGGGCTGAAGAAATCATATGTTTCAAGTGCAAAAGATGAGAGGAATCCCGTTCAATCCGATGAGGCATTTATGAGGCAGAGAAACCATATCACAAGATTTATGAATGTTCCCATTCACGTAAAGAGGCATTTTTTATTCCGCTCGTCCGCCCACACGGAGCGGCTGTACTGATGGAATGCCAGACATGCGGCGATGCGTGCCACCCCGCATTTTTTTTTTTTTTTTTTTTTTACTTCTGTCGTGATGTACAGCCTGCCCCCGTCCCATGATGTCTCTGTCTGAGGTAATGTAACTCAGCTGAGTATCTGCTCTTAATGCGTTTATCACAGAGCGGATCTGCAGCGTCTCAGTTTGGGGGGACGGGACGCTTTTCTCTGATTTATGCTGATAAGACAAAATTTCTAAGCCACATAAAACTGTCAATAACCTTATATTTCCATGATGACGTCTATATTTTGTGTGAACATATATTTAGCAGCAGTTTGCCACTTTTCCAAAGCGCTTCAATATATTGTTTTGAAAGACAGAGGAAAAAATAAGTGTGAAAATGGGCTTCTTAGTCGGCCAGCTAGTAAAAATGGATTTTTAAGATCTGTTTTAAAGTTTACCGGTGGGCTCTTATTTTGAAGAAAAGGCTGGACTGTCCCGCTTCAGCTTGTGGTTTAAATCTTCAGCAGACGGATAGAGAGATACAATCTTTGTCTGTTTCACACGCACATGATTATGAACCAACACCCTGCAGCCTTCTCATGCCTCAACCTCAACCTTTAGAGCAGCACAGCAAGAGGCCAACGATCAGACTTGTGCTGCTGCTGCTGTTGTTGTTGTTGTTGTTGACAAATTTGTCTTTGCTGTTGTAGATTTGAATCAGAATCGCTTCAGTACATGATATGCAGGAATCTGTCTTTGCTGTTCTCGGTGCGGAGACATTTTGACAGCTTGGGGAGTTTCTCAGTGCATGCTGACACAGAACAGGACAACAGGACCTCACATATTGTGTTTAACACATGATGGACAGTAGCCTACACACAAAACACTGCATCATCACTGTCGGGTCTTATCTCCAAAATGTCAACTGTCCAGGAATGAAGAAAAACAGCCTTGTTTCCAGCTTGGCGACAATGCGTTTCTGATATTATCCAGTTTGTTTTGAAACCGTTTCATAAAGCCAAGAGGTCGGAGAACATGAAAATCACCAAAACTGGAGTTAGGAGAGTTTCACACCACACAGCAGCACATTCAGGGTGTCTAGAGATGTAACGTTGATAATGAAGGCGTTGTTGACAGCGTGGTTTTTTTCCATCTGACTGTCATGCTCACATACTTGGTTTGTTGTTGTTGTTGAACTGACGGCACACCGCTGCACAACAATTTAAAGGAATATACTGACTAATTTGCTCTAAACTTAATTTCCTCAGCTTGCTGCCATGCAGCACACTGTGTATGTTTAATGGATAGCACAAGATTAGTCTACCATCATCACTGCATTAAATACTGAACACACACAGATGAGAAAGGGAAATTGACTGTTTATTTGTCAAAAAGTCGGTGTATTGCTTTAACGGCTCATTTACATGTAATAGACATGCTGCCTAAAAACCAGCAGCCATGTCAGTGATTTAGTGAATGAAAATGGATGAAAAACTGTGATATTCTTAGGATAGTGTTGCTGTTGCTGCACAATTAACAATGCATAATCATATATCCTGATTTTAGCTTCAACCATTAATAATCGTACTGAAATTGGAATATTAGGACATTTTATTTCCATTGTAATGCATGCTGGTCGTCAAAAACAATAACATTTTTGGTATAAGATGCAAAAAGCGCAGTAAATGTTTTTTTCTTCAAATCGTCACGGCTGATAGTTGTGATTAATAATCACAGTCGCAATATCGAGCAAATTAATCAGGATTTTCATTTTTAGTCATAATCATAATTTATCCTCTATTTTCTTGGGGAGATTAAAAACGTGACTTTAGTATAACGGCTTGTAACGTGGAATATACTGTATGTAAAGATTGATATCAGCTTGAAAAGGCGGGTAAGCAGGTGAACAGCAGGTAAACTTTGAGCCGCAGTCAGTGATCACCATAAGGAGAACAACCACCAAAATTAAAAAGTATATTTTTAGAGTCCCATCGTAAAGGTTTCCCCCTCCGTCCGCCCAGCTGCTCCTCCAGCAGAACAATGGCTGCTGTGGAGAGGCAGCAGGCTAACAGGATTGTCACACAGAATTGGATTCTTTTCAGTTTACAAGGACAAGGTGCGGCCTGTTTGCTGAATGTGCAAATCACACAGTAACCCCCCCCCCAACACACACACACACACACACACACACACACACACATCTACTATCCCAAATGTCTCACCCTATACATGTATAATAATGTTGGGGGCTTTCATCCCCTACCTCCCCACCCCCCGACCCCGCACCTCTGCCTGCCCCAGTCTGTCTGGAATAAAGAACCCATCACATCTCGCTTTACCAGACACACACACACACACACACACACACACACACACACACACACATTCAAAGAAAACATCAAGTTACATTTTAGGCATTTAGCTGATGCCCTTATCCAGAATGACTTACAATGAGCAGATTAAGCTTAAATTCCAAGGCTGGTCAACAACACACACACACACACACACACACACACACACTCTCACACACACACACACACACTCACACACACTCACACCTCCTCTGAATGAAACTGCATGGCAATCAGAAGGAGAGGGTGAATCGATGGACTGCTCTCCTTGAAAGGAGTATGTGGGATGGGGGAAGGGGAGAAAGACGGAAGAGGGGGTGGAGGGTGTGTGTGTCTGTGTGTGTGAGTGTGTGTGTGTGTGTGTGGGGCGGAGGGGGGGGGTGTGTGCCATGAAGCCCCAAATTGATGTGAGGTCGCTGAAAATGAAGATACCGGCGCGAGACAAAAGAGAGGGCGAGGCCAGGCGGGGCGAGGAGAACAGAGGGAAGGGAGGCAAATTGATTTGTCTGGGGGATGGGGCGAGAGAGAGAGAGAGAGAGAGAGGGGGGAATGAGTGGGGGAGGGGTGAGGAGGAGGAGGTGAAAATGAAAGTGGAGGAATAGAACGGTTCATGTTGTTGCCCAAAGCGCCTTCGTGTTACGCTGCGTTCATGTTGCGTTGCTTTGTGTTGCGATCATGTAATGTTCACACTGCGTCACGTCCAATCAAAGTGTCCCAAGTTCAGAAATCACCAAGTTTCGAATTTTCGTTGGCTGATTGTGAACGGTCATCCTCACATTTCAGCGCACTGAAATAGTGAGAAATAAAGTTGATACTGGTTGTTTCCGTTGTACTAACTTAAAAATCATATAAAGACTTGCAACCCACATAGACTACGATGTTCAATCAAAAAGGCCCAAGGCAACAAACTCCAAAAACTAGAAAATTGGTCTGGCCGTAGTTTGTGGCTGCATTGTAGTTTGTTTCAGCTTTTGTTTATTTTTTATGCACACTTTTCCCCACTACTCCTCTTTCAAAATAAAAGCGCTCTGAGTAGCAACTATAACATTTTGAGGGTAACTCTGGCAGTGTTACAGAGGGATACACAGGGCAACGTTTTGGACAACTCTGATGGGAAATAGTTGCCCATGGTTGCCCATCTTTCCTATGTCTCCTTACTCTGTCTCATCTCAAAAAATCCCCAAAAAACGAAAGGGGACAAATATCCAAAGGGGCTTCGACTGTCCTCCCTCCTTTGGAAAATGTTTAGTGATTCATGGTGGGGGAAGAAAGAGATGTCAGGATGAAGGGCTGAGGAAGAAGAGGAGTAAAAAAAAAAAGGATAGGGTGAAAGAGGAGGAGAAGAGGGAGTGGAGGCATGACTCAGGTCTTGTCAGTCCTGAGGGATGCTGGGAAAGCAGCCAGGGCTCGGAAGGTGCCGACAACCAATCAGATGTTTTCTTTTGGGGGGGGGGGACATCTGATGTATCGTCAAGGGTCTCTTTCACCTGGTGTGTGTGTGTGTGTGTGTGTGTGTGTGTGTGCTTTTTTGTCTTTCTGTCTTTTGGTTTCGTCTGTCTGTGGCAATATACTTGAGTGTCATTTGAATCACTTCTTACAACATCTACAGGATTTTGTATAATTTCTGTAACTTATTTTATTCTTCTTCTATTTGTCTCTTTCATTGTCATGTAACCATGCTTTACATCTGGTTTTGTCATTGTTAATCATTTGTTTATCTTTTTTTTTTTGTAAAAAAAAAAAAAAAAAAAAAGATGAAAATGACTTTCAGAGCCTTGATGTTCTTGTTCTTGTTCCTGTTCCTGTTCTTGCTCCTGTTGTTGTTGTTGTTGTTGTTGTTCTTCTTCTTCTTCTTCTTCTTCTTCATCATCATCAGTGTTAGCGGTCTGAGCCGGTGCACTTTCCCACACGTGTCTGTGTGGGAAAGTCATTAGATCTTGTGATCTGACCGGCCAGTTCACCACAGTGGGGGCATTTCAAGGTGATGTGGTTTTATCGAGCGCCAGATCTCTGTGTGTGTGTGTGTGTGTGTGTGTGTGTGTGTGTGTGTGTGTGTGTGTGTGTGTGTGTGTGTGTGTGTGTGTGTGGTCGCCATGCTGTGGGAATGGAGAATAGCCTCTGCTGTGGGTTTGTCATGAGTTGCACAGTTTCTCTCAGAGCGATGTTTGCCCTCTTTCGCCATCATGCAATCTCTCCCTCGTTACACAAATATACTTTACTGTATCTCCCCTTATGTCTCCTTTCTCTCCTCTTTCTAAAAAGGCCCAATCTATATGCAGTGTAGTTGCAACACTGTTACCCCCTCCGCTGGCTTTGTTTACATACTGATTTATTGGATTGAAGCACTTTTTTTAAGATTATTTCTTCACATTTTGCTTGTGTTGGACAGTTCAAAGTTTAGAGAGGCAGGAAAGATAGGGAGAGAGAGAAAAGGGGGTTGACATGTGACGAAGGTCCTGGGCCGGAATCGAACCCAGGACCTTTGTGATTAGCCTACATACTGAGTCACTACAGTGTCTAGGATTTAATTGCATTGTTTGACTTTGAAATGCATTGTCTAAGGCAGTGATTCTCAACCTTTTTCATATCAAGGACCCCTAATTTAGTCCACATTAGAGCCCCATGGACCCCCATTTGATGAGTTTTTGTATCTCGGACCCAAATCTGAGAATATTTTTGTTATAGATATGATTTTGTCCAGAAAACTATCTGTATTGTAGGTAGAGAGATAACAGAGAAACTATGATCAAAATAGTCATTCTTCTACATTCTCTAACTGTGTTAACTTCTGGTAAATGAAATAATGCTGAAGTTTAACAATTCATCAATTTGCTGGGGACCCCCTGGAACCCCCTCAGGGACCCCTGGTGGTCCCCGGACCCCACGTTGAGAACCACCGGTCTAAGATGTTGATACACGGACTTCAGCCAAAATTTAGATGGTGAAAGAAATTCCAGTTTGTACACCCTCTTTCCACCTCTGTTCGCTCCTATTTCTGTTCTTCATCTCATCACTTTCCTTCTTTTCATTCACCTTACCTCTTCACTGACACTAATACCTCAGAAAGAAGTGTGGTGAGCGGACCAACATGTTGTCGCCCCGTTCAGGCATCAAGGGGCGCGTTCACACCCAGCGTGTTTGGAGCGGTTTATTTGACTTCTGGAGCGATGACTCTGTTTATTTGGCCAGGTGAGAACGTTGTCATTTGAAATATCGGCACCGAGAGTCTCAGTCCTCTAACAAGAGATCTGCGGTGCGGTTCTTGAGGAATGTAATCTGAACCAACTACAGGAAACCACCCCAAAACGCAAGGGTTTATGGGTATAAGGAGACATATGTTGACATCTGATAAGCAGCAGTTCCTCATGCCAGCATAACAAAATGACGCAAGGGCCAACTACAGTCTGGACTGAGGCTCATATTCAGCTGTTTCTTCATGTGTTTATTAACTGGTATGAACTAGGGCTGAACAATTAATCAAAATTTTATCGAAATCGCAATATGGCCTACTGCAAGTTTCAAATCGCAATATTTGTTAAAGGCGAAATGTGTGTCAAAATACCATTTTAAATTAAATATTGTGGTGCTGCAGAGATGTCCTGGCCTACACATCATATTCTACAGACTTAAGAAAACATCTTTGTTTGGTACAGATCCCCGCAAAATCACACCATAATCATTTTAATACGTTTTTCAATGAAAATGAGAATACTGATGTAAAAGTTATCATTCCCTCTAATATCGCAAATCATATCGCAATTGCAATATCAGTCAAAATAATCGCAATTAGATATTTTTTCAAAATAGTTCAGCCCTAATATGAACACCAGAGAAGAAGACAGCAGACAAGCCCATCTTGCTGAGCTGAAGTTACAGGAACTGGAATCAGATTTGTCCTGACTCCACATTGCCAAAACCTCTCACCTGGCGGGATGACAGGTCACCAGATCTCTGTCCAATAAACAAGCTACTTGTGAGTCATGTGACTTTTGTTTACAAGCCCTGGTTTTTGGTTGTAATTGGTCCGTGTGAATCTAAACAAAGCAAATACAAAACTAAACTTTTCCGCTGCATTTCGGACCAAGGAAAACAAACCGTGGGTGAGATCGCTGTCAGATCCGTCCCACAAAAGAAAACTTGTGTGAACAGTTGAACGGAGGGAAATGTGTGGTGTTCAGTCATCAGTCAACTTCACTGGGAAGAATCAGTCTTCTCCTATAAAGTGACATTGCAAGGTGATTACTGACACAACGGCCTTATCAGTCATGAGCTGCCCTAAATACAGCTGACTGCCACTCTGTCATTTCCCTGTTGTTGGCTTGTGAAAGTGGGTGGGAGTCGGCAATAAAGCGGACAGCAACTCTCTGCTCAGCTGTCAACACTTCACCGCAAAACAAGATCGTTGAAAACAATATTGCTCATTTGATGTATTTGCTGTGCAGTTGATATGTTGGTCTGTTTTCATGGTAGTGAGACCTGAATACAAGAATATCTGACACTTCCTGGTTCCTTCCTCATGTCTTCTTCTTCACTGCAGATAAAGGTTGACGTTGGTTTGTTGTCTTGGTTGGACTGTGTCTTTCTGCCTGGTGCAGAGAGCGGGACAGATGGAGGGATTAGAGCTTGACGTTGAGGCCGGCAGACCGCAGACCTCAGCTGACCCGGGAGGGGGGTCGGGTCGGGTCGGGTCGGGTCGGGTCGGGTCGGGTCAGGCCGACACTCTGAGGTCACAAGAATTTCTGGAGAAATCAAGGGTGGAAGTAGAGAATTAGAAATACTCGTTACTGTAAAATACGTTACTGTAATGGAGTAGTTTTCTTGTGTACATGTGTATATTTTGGAGTATTTTTTTGAAGTTATTAATTTTACTGAAGTATGTTGACTGCAGTATGGTACTTCACTATATATTGCATCCATTGCATCCATTACAGGTTCTCCATACGTATTGGATTAAAAACTGTCCAGTCGTAATCTATTTGGATGAATCGTGTTGATGCACTTTATTTTGTAAACTGGTTTGTTTAATTAAACGAACCTAGTTTGAACTCAGTCCTTTCATCCATATGTATCATTATATCTAAAATGTTGGACTCAGTAACTTCTGCTGGGCTTCTTTTTTCACGTTTTTAAGTAGATTTTTACACCTGTAATTTTACTTCTATGTCTACTTGAATGAAATAGATAAAAAAGCAAAAGTAACAGTAGTTCTACTTGACCTGGATATTCTGGTGCTCTTTCGTTTTTTTATTAGGAAATTATCAATTTTTGCTAATGCTCTAGTTGTGTTTGGGCTCTCTGGAGGCTTGATTCAGGTTTGAAGCGTTTTGGGGTCACAGGTCAGGTCAAGAAAATCTATGAATGTCTATTTGAATAGAAAATAAGGTGCCAAAGATGCAAATTTTCAGTTTTAACCTCCAGGATTTCAGCAGAAAATCAGGTGCCATGGATGTAAAGTTTCAGTTTTTCCTCCAGAATTTCAGTTTTCTTACATTTCTAATGGGAGATTACTGATGTCTTATTTTTTGTATGCTCTCCATCACCTCCCTGAGTGAGTCAGGTTGTCTCTGCTGGGCTGTGGTCGGGTTAGCGTCAGCAGAGCGTCGGGCATTCCAGGGCAGATCGATGCCGCCTCGCCTCGCCTCTCCTCTCCTCTCCTCTCCTCTCCTCTCCTCTCCTCTCCTCTCCTCTCCTCTCCTCTCCCGGCTGCAACACGTGTCTCGCACTAATGACCTCACTGTGACGCATGCATGTGAGGAGGAATGCGGATGATGTGGGGTCAGAAGAGAGAGAGAGAGAGAGAGAGGGAGTGGTTTTCGTAGGTGGCCTGGTTCCTCTCCCCTCTCGTCGCCTTTGGGTGTCTGGTACCGGGCTGCGGTCACAGGACCAGACGAGTCGGGGTCACCCGAGGGAGACTGGAACCACGGCTTTACTGGAGCAAAAGGGAAAAGTCGTTGCCGAGGCTCTTGTTGTTGATGTCATATGATGATGATGTGGCGAGTGATAGTCAGTTCAGTTCAATGTGCTTTACTGGCAATGACAGTTCAAAAACAAATAATACTGCCAAAGCATGTAACAAGAAATGAATCATCAATTAAGCAAACAAATGAATACCATCCCCTCCCATGTATCTGTGTGTGTGTGTGTGTGTGTGTGTGTGTGTGTGTGTGTGTGTTGCTGTGTATTCAGACCCTCCACTGTCCTCTGACTATCAGTATTTCTGTGTTTATGTAACTCGTGTTTGTGAGGAAAAATAATTCAGCAAAATATAATATTAGCCATTAAAAATAGAGCTTTTCTTCATATTCTTCATGTTTTTCACCCAACTGTGTTCCCTTATATATATTCTATACATATTCTTCGATATTCTCTCTCTGTGTCTGTCTTTCTTTGTCCTCTCTCTCTCTTTCTCTCTCTCTCTGTGAGTCCGTGTGTGTGTTAGTCATCAGTGTGACGACGTTAACCACCGCTGAAGCCGTTCCAGATCATATTTTACGATCGCTGACCACAACGATAATAGCTGCCTACCTCGAATGGGCTTTCAACGATTCGATCCGTAACGCAGACAAAATGGCCGCTCCGCACACAAATGGGATGTCATTTGTTCGTTCTGAAAATAAAAGCTGTCGATGCAAGAACTGACGTTATGTGACTAAAAATGAGTTGAGCTTTGGCTTTGGTCGCATGTTTTGTGCACACTGAAGTAAAACCGCTCTGTGTTTTGAGCTGCATGGAGGTGAAAATGTATCAGAAAAAGCCGACTCTCCCATAATATCTGAGAAAAAAATCCAGATTTGGGCTTCAAACAGCATATTAATGTCTAACAACAATCTAAATTAATGTTAATCCCTCCATATGTTAAGCATTAGCCACGATTTTACACAAATCTACATGTGGTCATTTGTAAATTAGGCTTTATTTTTGCATTAATTTGGGTTAAACACATGCTTTGACTGTGTAGATTTAATAAAAGAAATGTATAGAATTGTGTGTTTAGCCTGTCTAACAGTAGCTATGGCAAAAACAGGATTTCCCACCCCAGCAACAGCAAGTCTGGACATTTCCTCTCCCTGCACCCTCGGGCCCTGCATGTGCTTCAGTATGTGACAGAATGACAGGTTAAAGGCTGCAGTGTTTCATGTTCATCTGCTGTGAGTGTGAAGCTGTCTGCTCTGTTGTTTAAAGCGTAACTCCGGCCATTTTCAAACTGGAAGTCTGAAAATGTATCTTATCTCAGTTTAGGATGATATTTAAGGTATTTGATATTACAGAATCATGTTTCCTAACTGCATTTGGGAAAAAAAAATCCTGTCTTATCTCTGATATCCTATCTTAGAAGCGTCCTAACTTGAGAATATCCTAATTTAGAACCTGTTTTCCCATCATTTTTCCATTCTACATTTTATATAATTATTCTATTATATGGATTCCATGCGATTCCAACCAAAATCTGGTCAATTGCTTCACTATAGAGCTGCTTGTCTTTCTTGCCTGGGTGCATATCATGTTGGTAAAAACACGTACATAAAAAATGATCTAAAGTCAGGCCTTTCTCGCACAGATTTGATCCCTTTGCCGATGCTTCAGCACTTCCTTGTTCACTCTTTGCCGGCTTTGTCTACAGTTGTCAGATCATGGATAAACTAAGTAAATTAAATACAGTTAAGTTTCAGTCAGTATGCTGTAAAAGCATGATGGAAAAAGATGGGGAAATATGGGTCCAGGTCGAAAATAGCAGTTATGTTTTATGTCTTGGAGCTGATGCCAATGATTATAATGGTTCCTGTATTCTCATGTACAGAAAAGGCCCTGGGTGTCCTGGCTAGGGTTTGGAATAGAAGTTGGCTTCTATAATTAGAAACCAGTTGAATTCAGTATGGTGGAAGGGGTTTATTTTACTGATGTAGATCTACATAAGTCAGCTGAAATGAATGAAGGGTATTGTATGGAAAATGGTTTTCATTCAAAGCTACAAGTGTTTTGTTATACTTATGGTCTATCTGTCTTCCTCTTTTTCCCCCTTTCATTCATTCTCTCTCCCTCTCTCTCTCCCTCTCCCTCTCTCTCTCTCTCTCCCTCTCCTCAGCACACCTCCCTGTCGGCCAGCCGCTCGGAGAAGGGCACCGGTTGGTCGAGCCGGTCGCTCGGCGCCCGATGTCGTAACTCCATCGCCTTGTGTTCCGACGAGCAGCCGCACATCGGGAACTACCGGCTGCTCAAGACCATCGGCAAGGGAAACTTCGCCAAAGTCAAACTGGCGCGCCACATACTGACCGGCAGAGAGGTGAGACGATGAAGTTTTCTTTGTACATTTGAGCGATAACGTTACATGAAGATGTTTCTACTCGCTTCAAGAAAATTCTTAGCGCTTAAAGTTAAATTGCATTGAAATAAGTACATTCTCTTGGCCGTTTGGTTGATTTTGTTTCACTTTTATTAACAAAATTAGATTTTTAAGATTGAACAAAAGACTAAACGAGTTGTTGAAATTGACATTTTCTTGCAGTGTGGGGCTGGGGAGGCAAAGGGGTGAAGTGCGATATTGAAGGAAACTTTGGTAATTAAAGTGTTAAATGTTGTGTGTTTGGTATAGCTAATAATCCACATAAAAAGTCAGTGGGAAAAAATCGGTTCTCAAAGGGTCAGAGAACTTCAAATAGAAAAGGTCGGAAACCGTAAGCAATGAATGAACACAAATACACAAATTTGTGTTAATTTATCTCTCACTTACTCATTATCATCTTTGAAGTGCTTGTATTTGTTAGTGCTATTTATAGCAAATGAACTTCATCATATGGTCATCTCCCACCTTTTCTATTTGTACTTGGTGTAGGTGATAAAACATGAGGTTTTGAATCATATGAGCACTGATGCCCTTTTTTCCGTTGGAAGGAAGGAGGGTAACTCTGCTTCCATTCTACCTAGTAACATGCAGGGGGGGGGGGGGGGGGGCTTTGTAGAAAGGGGGTTGCATGCTGGGATTGGTGAGGCTGAAAAAGAAGAAGAAGAGTTGAGGCCGACTCCGGGCTTTGGGACTGAGAACAGAGCAGATCCACCCACAGATGGGCTGTTAAAGGGCCGTTCCGCAGAGTTCACAGCACCTTCTGTTAGCTCTCACAGCCGGCCAAGACTTCCTCATCTCACAGCACAGCCAAGGCTTTTAAAGGAATAGTTCACCCAAAAATTAAAATGAAATTTCTGTCATCATCTCCTCCCCCTCATGCCAGTTGAAACACAGCTGAAGTTTGTCCATATAACACACAGGGAGGTTTGCCAGCACAACTCCATAGCAGCCTTCTCCAAAACAACTGAAGTCAGTGGGGACCGGTTCTTCAGAGTTCCAAAAAGACCTACAGTATATTTACACCATCATTTAGTGCAAATCTTAACTACAGCTGATTGATTTGCAACAAATAATGGTGTATAGGTCTTTCTATTCACAGTGTGATTGTTTGGCTGGTTTTGTTTTGGAGCTCTAAAGAACAGGTCCCCATTGACTTCAGTTGTTTTGGAGAAGGCTGCTACCAAGTTGTGCTGGCAGCCTCCCTGTGTGTTATATGGACTAACAAATTTCACCTGTGTTTCATTTGGCATGAGGGGGAGGAGATGATGACAGAATTTTCATTTTTGGGTGAACTATTCCTTTAACGCTGCAAAGAGAGTGTAAGGACAGCGTGTGTGTGTGTGTGTGTGTGTTTCTGTGTAAATGCATTGTAGTCTTCTCCCCTCCCGTCCAACCCTGACCTACATTAGCTGAGTTGATAAATCCAGGCGGCTCAGTAGAAACTTCATCTCCCGGCTGCTGGCTGGATCATGTGAGAGCCGTTGTATGTCCCATAAAGCAGAAGGAGTCGGTGGTGTGTTGTGGGTCTGACGCACTCTGTGACCGGGGCACGACACGCCGTTAAGCCTCTTATGAGGCCGCGTTGGTTTGTTTAGTGGGTTTCAGCTTCTGTGGACTTTACATGCTGTAAAATACTCTTTTATATCTCCTCACTACAATGTGCTTTCACTTTTGTCTTATGTCATGCCATGTGATAGTGTTGAATGTGATGTTTACGTTGTTTCAATTCATACAGAGCTAAAAATCAATTATTGCCTAATAGTATCCAAAAGTTGGTTCAAATGAGAGAAAGTCAACACGACTTGAGAGGAACCTGTATGTTCAAGAAACAATTAGTCAGGACTAATGCAAAATATCATTGTATAAGAGTCAAAGGAGTTAATTTATGGAACAACTGTAGTGAGGAAATGAAGACATGTGGCACATTTAATAAGTTTAAACACATGTTTAAAAATAACATATTGAATGGATATGGGATGGATGATCAGAGAGGGGAACTGGCAGTAAGACAGGGTACAGGATGTGTAGGTTGTTTTTGATTTGTGTTGTTTTGTTTTGAATGTTTTATTTTTGTTTGATTGATTTGAGTTGTGTATCATGAACACTGGGGCGGAAAGTTGGAATATTTATGTCTAACATTAAGTTTATAGATAAAATATAAAAATAGGGGGTAGGACTTGATAAGTATTCACTTTTTCCTACTCCTTTTCGGACATTAAATATTTATTTATGTTGTTTATTGAGAGTTTGCTGTATATGTTTGCTGTTAATTTTATTGGTTATTTTTGTTTTGTTTTTCTCACTTATATTTTTTCCTTTTTTAACATGTTCGAAATAAAAAAAAATCTAATCCAAAGTTTAGAGGATTCAAGATGATTTCAAGATTTCCATTTATCGTCATTGTACAACTGCCACAAAATGACAAGCTGTCCAGTGATTTGAACTTCCAGATCTATCGAGCTTATTTCGTGATATTTTTAGTCAAATTATCTCACTGCAATGGCAGATAATCTCGCTGGTTTTAATAAATTTCACTTGATGCAAATAATGTAGAAGATCTTGAAACTTTACCAGCTTTACCTTGTCCTGAAACACGTCACATTCTCCTGGAAAAGAGCCAAATTTGTTGAAAGCAGTAAAATTATCTGCCAGTGTGCAGTGAGATGAAAATCCTAAAATGAGCTTGATGAGTCTGGATAGTCAGATGGTTCCTGTTAATCTCTTCCTGTTCTTTTGTCTCCTCTCAGGTCGCCATAAAGATCATCGACAAAACACAACTCAACCCAACCAGCCTGCAGAAGGTGAGTGATGTGTTAAACACCACACACACACACACACACACACACACACACACACACAGAATTAAACAGGTCCGATATATATAAGAGGGAATGGAACTTCAACTGTGTGTCATTTAAAGGAAAATTCCAGTTTTCCAGACAATTTGTCAAATTGTCTTTCTGCCACTTCTAAGTGTGGCATCCGAACCCTTTATTTTTTTTAATATATTTTGGAGAGAGAATATTCATCTGCAGATATTTTACTTCACTCATAAAGCAAACCTGACAGTCTGTCCCCGAGAGAGCAGCGGGCTCACAGCAGTTCGGGATGGATTTCTCGGGCTTAGGGTTCGGCATTTATTAGCAGTTTATTTACAGGCAAATTCAAATTTTCAGGGCTGTAGTCAGATTTAGGCTCTCTATCTATAAGTCAACCTGCTTAAGTGCAGTTCAGGTTTGGATTTGGGGTTTGAAGTGAAAAATGAAAAAATGAGCTGCCATGGATGCTGATTTTTCCCATTTTTTCCAGAATTTCAGTTCTCTTTTATATCTAAGGAGACTTTTTCCTACAGTTTCCTGCTTTTTTGTGTTCCCTGTCCCATCCACATTACCTTATCTACTTAACCTTTCAAATGTCATGAGGCGTCGGAACACGACCACAGACTGTCTGCCAGTTTATCTGATGGGTTTCATAACAGGCAGTCAGTCCAGCTGAGTGTCAGTGTGTTTATTTGCATTCGCGTCCCACACACCGGGCTCCTCACCTGTTGTTTTGCCTCGGGCTGTGGCTCTCACATGACCCCGGCGTGTGCGGCAGCGTTCTGAACTTTGACCTTTGCGTTGTCATGTGAAACTGAGTGTCAGGGAAGCTGCTACTGGCTGCAGGGCTTCCAGTAGAACAACAACAACAGCAACAACATGCTGAACAAGCAAGTGTGGATTCAGTTCTGTCAGTGCAGGAAGATTTTGAGTTACAGAAATATTATTTCAGATGAGACTGAAGGCTTCGTTCACACTGCAGATCAAAATGTCCCAAATTCAGATTTTTTTTCCTTCATATGTGACTCAGATCTGATGTTTTCTAATCAGTGTGGAGTCGCATTTTTGTAGATTCTGATCTGGATCACATGGCTATGGTACAAAATCGCAGCGACTTAACATCTGAAACATCTGATCAAATGGCAGTTTGTCAGTGTTGCCATGACAATAAGTCAATTTTCCGTCATTCATCTCAGACAAGTGTGATCCTTTTGGCACCACAGCTAGAGATGTTCCGATACCATTTTTTCCTTCCCGATACCGATTCCAATACCTGAACTTGCGTATCGGCCGGTACCGAGTACCGATCCGATATCAGTGTGTTAAAAAAAATATATATTATTATTATTATTATTTTTTAACAGCTGTATACTACTAACCCTGTATGGATGTGATACGATTGCTGTCATTGTTGTATGGCCTGGCTCAGGTTAAACCCTTTGTAAAACATTGAACAAATACATACAGAGAATGAATGCCACTGAAAAAGAACATAAATAAATAAATATAGGAATAAATAACAATTCCTTTAAAAAACTGTTAAAGTGCAGCCACAATTTAGTAAAATAAAAGACATTTAACATTTTAAATAGTAGAGTAACAGTATAGATTTAGTATATAAGTATAGATTTCCAGGAAAACAGATGTTTTATCCGGGTGAAACTACTTTAAAGTAGATTTTTTTTCGGGGCTAATAAATTACGTGATATCGGATCGGTGCATAGACTCATATACCCGGCAATACCCGATCCAGCATTTTAGGCTGTATCGGAGGCATTTCCTATACTGGTATCGGTATCGGAACAACTCTAACCACAGCAGCTGAGCCGGCGAAGGACAACGAGACAGAACAATGGAAAGAAAGCAAAACACCCAACTTGTTTTTTGTATTTGGGGTTTTTGCCGATGAAGTCTTCGCTCGGAAATTTAACAGCATCCAAAGAGCAAAAAGGCTCAGACTGGAGTCCTTCCATGTGTTCCCTGTGAATTCAAACGCCTGCCCGGTTTCACAGATGATTTTAATGTTTTGTGCGCTCAGCGTAGCTTTAAACAGACAGTCCAGGAAACTGTCAAGTGTAATATTCTCGTGAAGAACTGTCTCCTTTGATGTCTGAACTTGAGTCCCATATAGTGTCAGTAACAACCACCATGTGTCCAGTCAGCTGTGTCTGGATCTGACACAGTAATGTATGTCACCGTATGCTTGTCCGGGGTCATCAGGGGTCGGGGTGTGTATGCGCGCACACACACACACACACATACACACACACACACACACACACACACACACACACACACACACACACGTCTACGAATAGACTAAATGTGGTGCATTCAGAGCCTTAATGAGATTAGGCCAGCTCCTGTCCGGACTTGGCCTGGTGAGACTGTGTGTGTGTGTGTGTGTGTGTGTGTGTGTGTGTGTGTTCATTCAGAGCAATCTAATGAAAAAAATCGGGTGAGAAAGATGGCCTTAGGGTTGCGGACATTAAAGTTACAGTAGTGTTTTTCTCATCCACAACAGCCAACTCTGTATTGGTGAAATATCAGCTGTAGATCCTGTGATCGGTGAGATGAATCACTGATGTCACTGCTGTTTCCGTGTGTTGGTGATTTTCATTTTTTTTCACTTTTCACAGAAGGATTACATGGTTCTCTATTGGTTGATAAGTCAGAAAGTTCTTAGTCTGTGAAATTGTGACATTTCGGAGAGGTTTTTACCCAACAGCCATGATATTCTGATGGAAAAATCCTGCTGTTTGTGATCGGGGTTGATTGGTGTGTGTGTGTGTGTGTGTGTGTGTGTGTGTGTGTGTGTGTGTGTGTGTGTGTGTGTGTCTTCCATGCTCCATAGTAACTCATTCACACGTTTTTTTCACTTTCACACCTCAGATGTGAGAATTGGTGCAGATTATATCATCTTCATCATCTTTGCCGTCTTTGTCGCTAGGAGATAGTTTTGACCTTGTGTGTGTGTGTAGTGTGTGTGTGTGTGTGTGTGTGTGTGTGTGTGTGTCTGTGTGTGTGTGTGTGTGAGATAGTCTCCGTTCTCACAGTTTAGTAGTAGTAAGAGTCGCTCTTTGTTCAGCAGCAGCCTCTGTTGACCAAACTCTGGCCTTGTCTGGTTGTGGGTCGACTTTATCAGCAGCTCCACCGCAACGAAAACACTCACATCATCTAGATCGATATCACATCTCTCTCTCTCACACACACACACACACAGCTAGCTAGATCATTGATGAACACTCAGCTAGTTAGCTAACCAGTGCAGCTGGGTTTTGACTCTATTGATAACTCAGAGTGCGTTATTGACGGTGTCTGGCTCTGTGCTGCAGTTCGTCTGTCTGGCCTAGATACCGGCCTGCAGGTCGGCCGCTCTGTTAAAGTCACAGTGAAATGGAAAAAAGACTTTTTCGCCTCCATTAGTTAATTCTTTATATCAGAATGTTATTTAACAGTAAATGCCAAAACAAATGTACAAAATCTTTACTTTATCGTGTTTTAGTATCAAAATCCCAGTACTTTTAGTTCCTCAAAACAGCATATTTTCAGTGTTTCCTTGATGCCGTGTCAGTAGCAGGGGCGGACTTAGTGATTTGGGGCCCTAGGCAAAGGCAAGCATGGGGCCCCCTGAATCCCAACCCTCTCCCTTTTTAATCCATCCTTTCTACATATTGCCATCAAGTTGGGGCTGAGAAAATTATGCATGCAAGGGCACTTTTTGTTGTTTTTCTGCAACATTTGTGTAGCTTGCTTTTTTTGTTTTGTTGTGGGTGTTACTTCTCTCTCAGCTACTGATGCAGTGGCGAAATAGTAACAAAATAGTAGTATTAATCGCACTAGAAGTGGAATAGCCCACTATAGCCTGACTGATCAGGGTGGGTGACCATGACTCAAGATTGAAATAATTTATTGTAACAAAAATAGGGGTGTTTTTCAATAAGTACATTTCTTTTATATTGATTAAAAATAAGTTTACATTAGTTCCATTCTTGTCTTTTTTTGGGGGCCCTCTGGCTGCTGGGGCCCAAGGCAGTCGCCTACCTTTGCCTAATGGTAAAACCGTCTCTGATCAGTAGGCGTACATAATAATTCCAACCAATTAAACCATCACAGATTTTTAAACAACGCCCACCAACATCAAAAACCTCATCACCAAAGCCTGCTACCCTTTTTCTACCGTTTGAATCCATTTCCCAATGTGGATTCTTGTCAGGAAATATCTAGATACTGTCTGCTGCTGACACTCAACAAGACCAAAACGCTGCGTATCAGCTGAGAAAAAACTCAGTGCCTGAAGCTCATCATTTGATATCTCAGAAATATACTGGAACCAGGCTGTAAAAATGTAATAATTTAGTCAACTCGGAATGTGAATGATCCATTATCCTTTATTAAGTCCCATCGTTCACATCTCTAATCTCATCTTGAAGTTAAACTCTCTCAGACTGTTGGGTCTTTGTTATCTCAACCTGATAAACTACTGACTGTGGTTTTAACAGGGGTGAAACTGGGGTGTGTGTGTGTGTGTGTGTGTGTGTGTGTGTGTGTGTGTGTGTGTGTGGTTGCCATGCTGTGGGTTTTCTCACAGCAGTATTTGCCTTCTCTCTCACAACAAAGCAGCTTCTACTTAATTACACCGTGAATCTCTCCAGTAAATCCTAAGAGTTAAGACTGTGGGGGAACAGCTGTGTGTGTGTGTGTGTGTGTGTGTGTGTGTGTGTGTGTGTGTGTGTGTGTGTGTGTGTGTGTGTGTGTGTGTGTGTGTGTGTGTGTGTGTGTGGTCTGCAGCAGTGTGGTAGTGGGCTGGTGCTGCATAGCGCAGTCGTGTCGGTGTCGGGACTGGAGCTGCCAGTTCCTGTCCTGTCAGC